>NW_018252485.1:0-7475 GCF_001263595.1 Phalaenopsis equestris
TCTGAATTTGAAGGTCAATTTAGTAATGGAAGACTGTTCACAAAATTTTGCAATCTAAGTTCTATTAGCCTATTCTATTTAGAGATGTTAATATATTAAAAACATGTAATTGGTGTCTAAGAGTAGGTATTGTTTCAAGAAGAAATGAAATGCCTCTAAATTTTTATTTGGAAATTGAAGTTTTTTTATGTAGGGGATTACATTTTATGAGACCATTTATACCTTCATTTGGAAACATTTATATATTGATTGCAGTGGATTATGTTTCAAAATATATTGAAGCAATCACTTTGCCTCAATGTGATCCTCAGAGTGTTTCAAATTTTTTAATTAAAAATAATTTTACAGGCTATGGGATGCCGGGAGGAAACATTACCCACCATTTTAGAAATGCAAAAATTGCAAGATTGGTGAAAAATAAGATATAATGCATAAAATTGCAACTGCTTGTCATCTCTAGACTACTGGTTTAGCAGAAATATCTTATCGTGAAATGCAAAAATTGCAAGATTGGTGAAAAATAAAATATAATGCATAAAATTGCAACTGCTTGTCATATCTAGACTACTGGTTTAGCAGAAATATCTTATCGTGAGATCAAGAGGAGATTAAGAGGATTTTCAAAAAGAGTGTTAATCCTAGTAAAATAGATTGTTCTGCTATATTAGATATCGCATTATGGGCATACAGGAAAGCTTATGAGACACCTATAGGAATGTCCCCTTATAGATTATTTTTAGGGAAGACTTGTCACTTACCAGTAGATTTGGAACATAAAGCTTATTTGGCTATAACAGAATTCAATTTTAATTTGAAAGAAGCATGCAAAAAAAGATTATTGCAATTGAATGAGCTTGAATAAATTAGAAATGAATCTTACGATAATGCAAGAATTTATAAAGAAAAGATGAAAGAATGGCATGATCGGAAGATAATAAAAAGGGAATTTGAACTTAGACAAGAAGTTTTATTATATAATACAATATTAAAATTATTTCCTGGGAAACTGAAGTTTATGTGGAAAGGGTCATTCAGAGTTATAAAAGTCTATCCCTATGGAGCAGTTAAAATTGAATATCCTAAGACTGGAAGGATATTTAAAATAAATGGGCATAGTTTCAAACCATATTTTGATGGTTAATGACCAGCTTTTAAAGTGACTATAATGTTGGGTCACCAAGAATAAAGACTGGGAATTTCGGGTTGATGACGTTAACCAAGTGCTTAGTGAGAGACAACCCATTGGTTTTCTTGTTTACTTTGCTTTTGAGTTTTTGTTTGAAATATTTTATGTATATTTATAATTATTTCTTTATATACTCCGTATATTTGAGAAAATATTTAGAAACATCCTTTTTTACCTAATCATATGGAAAAATTGAGAATTTATTAGATCGCAATTGAAATCGTGCAGTTTTTGGAACTAGCCCATGATGCGCCAAATTCCAAAGAGCTGGTGTATGATGCGCAAGAATTAGCACATGATGCGTTGCAGCAACGAAAATGACTTAAAATGTTTCAAAAGGCTATTTTTGGCCGATTCTTCTCCTTATAACTCCCAAAAATTGATTCTTAAGTCTATTTTAAGAGGGAAAATGAGGAAAAAGCCACTAGATTTCAAATCCAATGGCTTCCCACTCGAAAAATACTGTAAGATTTGGAATTTTCAATCGGAGAAAGCTTATCAATTTCGATGCATAAAAGTTGCATGATCGTATTGTAGCGAAGAAGAGGATAATCAAAGAAAGGGGATTTTTGAATCGTGGATTTAGCACACCGAATACTCGAGTTAAGGAGATCATTCCACAGAGATGTTGGGAAGTGCTTTATTACACTACTATGGTCGTAGTCTTCTCTGTGGTGAAAGAGTTTTATGGAAATTTTCATAGAATCAACCAAGGAATTTTCTATGAGCAAGGCTGGTTCATGCAATTCACTCCTTTGAGAATAAACAATATGTTTATGATTGAGAATGTGTCTATCTGCCATTATGCAAATTTTACCCCTACAAGAGACAATTTGAATGAACTATACCAGTACCTTACGGATGAAGATGTGAATTTGGAGGCCAGAGATGAGGGAAATGTAAGTTTTTCATCATCATTGTTAAATCATACTTCTCATGGCACTTTTTAATTGCATCAAAATTACTATCTACTATGAAGATCAGTAAAGTGACTAAGGAGACTATTTTAAATTATTGTATTCAAACCGGAAAACCTATTGATATTGGAGCCATTATTATATAATTGGTTTTGGGTTTGATTGTGAATGGGTCTGCAACTGGGCTTGGACTTCCATCCACTATTTTTCTACTGTGCAGTCAATCGCAAGTACCTTATGAATGTTGGTAAAAAGTGCTTCTTCCTTGGAAGTCGATGGATCCAGAAGTCTATTGCAGTTGTATTGGAATGGGGGATGAAAATGATATGAATGTACTGATGGATCAGGAATTCCAGAATTCAACACCTATTCAGCCTTACTTCAATTCGAATGCACTTTTGAAGAAGATAGAAAAAGAGTTGCAGAATCTAATGCATGTAATTGGAAATTTTTCTGAAAAGTTAGATCATCTTGATTGGAGATTGAAAGAAAAATTTGAACATGCTTGTCGTATTAAAAATGTTTTGGTGCTTATGTTCAAAAAACATGCTTGGATTAGGGAGGATTTGATGGATGCGTTTCCTTACCGACCCTTCTACACTCTGTATGTGCACTACCAATCTATGGGAGATACCCAAGAGGACGAGAGTGAAAATATTTTTGAACTTAATTTATGCACGAAATGTTTTGTTTAGTATTGTTTATTTTAGTTACATTGTTGTTTTGGATTGCATGTACCACTATTGTTGAACTTTATCTATATTTATGCTTTGTATTTAGATGTTTAGATTTCAGTTTTAGGATGTTTGGTTAGCTTTAAAACACTGAATTTGATATTTGTTGGCTTGATAAATGTTAGTTTGTAATAGCGCAGATTTTATATATATAAGTGATTTTTGTGTTGATTTTTGTGTTGTTTGTGTGTTGTTTGTGAAAGTTTGTTGTTATAATAATATTTATCTATGTTTAGAAAAGATCATTTGAGTTAATTAGAGGTTGATGTGAAGCTGTACAGAGAAAATTTCCACAAAAACTGAAATCTGGTGAATTTTGCTCTAGCGCATGATGCGCCAGAATGGTGCATGATCCGCTGTTTTACAGAGCATTGGCACATGATGCGCCAAAAACCTGAACATGCATGATGGCCTAGTAGCAAAATTGCACGAACAAGCTCCATTTTCACTACTTGGGTCATCTCCTACCTCTGAACCTTGAATAGGGCTTCACATTGAGGGCGATAGAGAATATTTTGGAGGCCAAGAATCATAAATTTGATCTTCTCTTGGTATAAGCTTCACAGTAACTTAGAAATTTTTTATTTTCACCATGAATTTTTCCTACATTATGGAAGATACAAAATTTGGGATTTTGGATGAAAAGCTTGAAGAAAACTCATGGTGAAGATTTTCTTACCAAATAATCTTGCTTGAGGAGTTAGATTTTTGATTTAGTAATTTATTTGGAATTTATTTGAATTTTCATAGATTTTCCAATGGCTACCCAAGTGAAGAGAGGAAGGTCATCCAAGGATTTTGACTCACAAAGATTCATTAACTTCAATGCACAACATAGTTATAATTCTCAAATGGAGACCAGAAGATTGACCCAAGAACGGGCATTTGCAAACCTGAGTGGCGAGATTGAAAGATTGATCCTCACCAAAAATTGGGAATGATCCTGCTACTTCACTGCAATAGCAATTGTCCCCATGATTCGGGGGCTCTAAGCTAACCTGAGTTTCACTGAGGGGGATCACATCTTAGTTAGAGGTAAGCAAGTAGAATTTATTGTTGATCAGATCAATACTTATTATGGGCTAAAGAATATGTATCATGATGAGTACGCTACATTCGTGATGACTGATTCATCACTGGATGAAGTGATTGCCTTTTTGACCAACGGAAAAGGAGAATGGAAGATTAAGAATAACAAAGTATTTAACTGCTTCGCTTCCCTGTTGACTAGTCGGTCAAAGGTATGGCATCACTTCATTTTTGCTAAATTATTACCAATAAATCAACTTGTTGATGTGTCAAAAGATAGAGCGGTCTTGAGCTATTACATTTAGAACAAGAAAGCAATAAATGTTGGAGCACTCATAGTTCATCATGCTCAAAGTATAGCTGGAAGTTCTACTGCTAGTCTTTTGGGATATCCTGCCCATATTTTCACTTTATTTGAGCAATCAAGAGTAGATTCCCATAGAAATGAAGAAAAGTTACAGCCACAAAATCTTATTGGGAGGCATATAATTCAGAGATTGAAATAATTTGTTGGATCTAGAGGTGGTAGAAGGGATAGACCCTCTACAACTACATCAGCTGTAGGAGCATCTTCTTCTCGCTCTGCATCACTGGAAAGCATTATGGACCTCTTCTAGCTCTGCATCACTGGAAAGCATTATGGACCAACTTATGATTCAAGAAATGGACATAATTAATATACAGAGTCATATTGGAGAAATTGGAGCAGAAAATGCTTATAATGATGATGATCAGCATAGGAGAGTTTGCATGATATATATTTTGAGAATGCTATGGTAAGACATCTTAAGGGTGAGCCCAATGTGGATTTTCGTCCTTGCCCCAGTTTACTTCCTTATGTTCCTATTCACGATGAAGATGAGGAAGAAGAAGAAGAAGATGAGAAGAGTGATATTTTTATGACTCTTGTTTAATTTTTTTTGATGTTTGTTTGTTACCTGTGATTATATGGTGATGTACTTTTATTTGGGAACTATTGAATTAAAGATTTTTATGTTGTGTTGTGGATTGAAATTGTAATAGTAACAGTAGACTTTTATGTTGTGTTGTAGACTGAAATTGTAATAGTAACAGTAGATTTTTGCTTTTCTTGCATTTTCAGTATTTTCGGTACTTGCATTTTTAGTATTTTCAGTATTTGTATTTATGTTTTTAATTCTCGGCAAATTCTTTAAAATATATTATGTTTGATTTAAGGCTTTAAAGCTTGTATATATGTTTTTAAAATTAGTACTTGTAGTATACCAGAGTCGAGTTTCATAATAAAAAATCCTTTACATGTCAGTTTTTATTTTCAAGCATTTACTATTTTCTTTCACCTACTAAATTTTGTACTAAAATATTTTTAAAATTACTTAAAAACTTATGTTTGGGGGGAAGAAAATTTTCTTTTGAAAAGAAATAAACTAAATTTTATTTGTCCTCAATTAACTGAATTTTTTAAATTAATTTAACATGACCTGGGATATTGAGATTAAACTTTAAATGACTATACTTATGTTTATAAATATTAAGGTAAATTTTGGTAAAAAGATTTTAATAATGAAGATCAATTCTAAAGTTAAAGATATTTGATATGATAAGATAAGATTATGATTTTCTATTTAAAGTAAAGAAAATTGTAATTTAGAAGTGTTAAGAATTTTAAAGTTTCATGTAAGAAGAAAAGAGTGAAACTTTATGAAAAATTATAAATTGATATGAATTTATTAAATTGATATGAATTTATAGTTTTAACTTTAAGAAAAGGATAGGAAGGAGTTTTAACTTTAAGAAAAGGATAGTGAAGTTTAAAACTATTAAAGGCTATCAAGATATAGTATCCTCACTTTAAAAAAAAATAAAGGATTGAAAAAGATCATAAAACAAAAAAAAAAGAAAAGATAAGAAAAATATAGCGAGGAGAAGCCTGAGGAGATGCCTAATCAAAAATTAGCTTCACTTGAATCAACTTAAGGAATGAGCTTTATTACATTTCCCAAACTTATATTGGAATATTAGTAGTATTACTAGTAAAGTATTCATAAAGTTCCTTTTCGTATGAATATATCAAATATCCTTAATATGAGAAATTTCAACTCTTATTGAAATGAATAAAGATTTAGAAATCTTAAATTTGATTACTAAATACTCTTACACTTAGAGTTTGAATCTAAATTATTAAAGGTTTTTTTTAAAATTTTCTTATTCTCTTCATTAAATTAAAGTATAGAAGTTATGAGTTGATCCTTATCCTAAGTCATATGCTTTTATGTAATAAAAGTGTCACTTCAAAACAAGTAAAATTTAAGTTTAGGGGATTTTGATACACCAAAATAATATGTTGTTTTAAGTTTGTATTTTATGCCTATTTTTTGTGATATTGCACTTAAAGAAGGGTATTTTGTGCTTTTGGTGTAGGTATAACATTTTTAGGCACTTGGAGAAAAAGTAGAAAAAAGGACAAAATTTGGAGCCATAACATCAAATTTTGAGAATCTGACACAAGATGTGCTAGAATGGCGCATGATACGTTGTTTGACGGAGAGCTGATGCATCATGCATGAAATTTGGTGCATGATGTGGTAGAGATGACTTTTTGCAATTAAGCCGGTTCGAGAGGAATTTTTTGCAAATTTTTAAAGGGACACTTATTCTAAACACCTTTTGGAGTAATTCAATGCATTTAGACACTTTGGAAGGTTCTATTATGAAGGGATATGTCTCTTGGATCAAATGACACCACTTTTGAATTCAAAAGAGTGAACTTTTAGAGGGAACTTTTGGAGTCCCAATTGAAATGAGGCAACCCCTGCTAAAAGAAGAAGACTTCAAGAAGTTGGGGTGTGACGTGAAAGAAAGAGAAAGGGGGTGGCGTAAACGGCATAAGGAAGAGATAGAGAGAGAAGGTCAAGGGCTTGAAGATTTTCTTCTAGGGTTATGAGAGGAGAAGAATGTAAGAGATTTCTTCTTCATTACACTTCTAAGAAAGAATTGAGAGTGCTTGTAAAGAGAGAAAGACTTGAAGAGAACTTCTAGAGATTTAGAGATTTGTTAGAGAAGGATATTGAGATAAGTTGTGTATTTTAATTCTTTTGTTTTGTAAACTTGTTTTTATATAAGAATCCCTATTTTGTCGTATCATTCTCATGAATTTTGAGTGGTCTTCTTTATCCTTCTCCGTACTTTGAAATATGGTTTTGAGAGGAAGTGATTTTGTTTTTTATGATTTTAAATGTTAATAATTTGAGATAATTTGAACTCCGATCTTCATTTACTTTTTGATCTGGCCAATTGAAATGTTAAACAGTGTTGAGAAACATATGTTCCAAAAGGGCTATTATTTCTACAACATAGGGAGAATCACATTTGATTTCATGGGAGAGTATGTCATCCATGGAATTGAATGCAAATAAATAGATAAATATACTTTGTTGGATGCATAATTGCAAATTTTAAGATGACAGATTAAAATCCCCAAGTTGGTTTAGCTTCTTGGAAACTAATACGAGAGTGTTATCCCTCAAGGGAGGGAGTAGTGGGAGCTCTGGAGTAGCAGTTGTTATCCTCCCAACCTAACCACAAAATTAGGGAATAAACTCTGGATTAGTCAATGTTCTTTATAGCACT
>NW_018252486.1:0-960 GCF_001263595.1 Phalaenopsis equestris
AGACACATGATGTTGCACTCCGACAAATATTTTTATGAACAACTGTTCCAACTCTACAAATGACTTGACGAACTCGTTGGGCAAGTTGGCATACTAATCAAAAGCAACTCCTGACAAGCTAGTGACGAACTGCTAACAAAGTAAAGCTTCATTAGTTCTTGTGTTGCCACAATTGGCTCTGAAATATGCTAGGTGTTGTCTGGGATTTCCAGTCCCATCAAATATTTTGAAGTTCTGGTTCAGAGGTGTAAAACCCGCAGGAAATGGTACGACATCGAATTCTTCAGGATAAGGTCTACCTTTTAGAATCAATGCACCATCCTTAGACTGGGTTAATGCTTCACAAACTTCTTCGACCATTTGTTTAAATTCATTTTGTGGTATGACGCTTTGAACAGAGTACTTCTCTGGTTGTTCATCAGAGGTGAACTCTTTTCTTTCATCCTCAACATGAATGATTTCTGGTTGATTCATTCCTGGAGGTGTCATCTGTTGTGATTTTGACTGTCTTTGCGTTGCAATCACAGTAGTTTTCAATTCTTAGACTTTATTTTTAGGGCGGATGATCTGCTCATCCTTTTGTTCGATGGTCCTTTCTCTATCGTTCGCGGTGTTCTCCACACCAGATGGAGCATCATGCGCAGATAACTCGGCCTGGGTTTCTATAACATTGATTTCTGTTAATCTTCTGTCCATGTAATCTGGCACATTGTGTATTTCATCATTCATATTTTTTGTTTGTTCTTCAGATAATTGTGCAATATTGGCTCGGAGTATCTCCAACTTAGCCTTGATTGAGTTTCCTTTGATTACTTTTAGATACATTGAAGATTTCTGAAGAGTGTCACTTCTTTTATTGAGTAGTGGCGTAGTTATGTAGAAGTCAATTGGATCAACCGAAATTATATTTACGGAACCTTTTTCAGGTTCTTTCAAATATTCTTTCAGGATCGTGATATT
>NW_018252486.1:2029-3248 GCF_001263595.1 Phalaenopsis equestris
GTTAGAACAAACAAATCGACTGAAGTCATATTAATAGAACCTATTTCAAGTTTTTTTCAAATATTCTTCCGGAATCGTTACGTCCCCATTCTTGAACTTCTCCCCAAGCAAGTCTTTGAAATGGCAACACTCTTCTATGGTGTGTCCAATGAACCTGTGGTATGGGCAATATCTCGGGTGCCCTTTCTTGTTGACCTCGTTAGGCTTTTTTGGCGTGGGCAACCTGAACTCAGGATTCTTGATCAAACTACTAAACATCTTTTTTGCTGCTTTATTTTTAAAATAGTATACCCCATTTGATCGAGCGTTCATGATTGAAATTTGTTTTCTGTATGTTTGGTAAGGTATCTGATGAGACGATTGTTGAAGATTCTGACGAGAACGTCGGGAAGTTTGTTGATGTTGTTCGGCCTGGATCTGTAACGATCGCTTTCCCCTGCTAACCACAGCAACTATTCCAGAATGCTTCTCAAATATATTAGTTGTCATGGACCTTTCGTGAGGATCCATGTGTCTGATTTCTTCTTGAAGACTATTAGCCTTGCTCAGTAGCTTCTCGAAGGATTTGATGGTGAGTCCCTTGAGCATGAAAGCTACTGGCCCATGGATGCTTTTGAGTAAGATCTCAATCGCATGATGTTCCTGTAGCTGAGGTTCACACTTCATGCTAAGGTTTCTCCACCTCAAAATATAATCTACTAGAGTCTCATTAGGCTTTTGTCTTTCTACCATGAGATTTCCAATAGACACATGATGTTGCACTCCAGCAAATCTTTTTACGAACAACTGTTCCAACTCGGCAAATGACTTGACCAACTCGTTGGGCAAGTTGGCATACCAATCAAAAGCAACTCCTGACAAGCTAGTGACGAACTGCTGACAGAGTAAAGCTTCATAGTTCTTGTGTTGCCACAATTGGCTCTGAAATATGCTAGGTGTTGTCTGGGATTTCCAGTCCCATCAAATATTTTGAAGTTCAAAGGTGTAAAACCCTTAGAAAATGGTACGACATCAAATTCTTCCGGGTAAGGTCTACCTTTTAGAATCAATGCACCATCCTTAGACTGGGTTAAGGCTTCACGAACTTGTTCGACCATTTATTTAAATTCATTTTGTGGTATGACACTTTGAACCCAGTACTTCTCTGGTTGTTCATCAGGAGTGAACTCTTTTCTTTCCTCCTAAACATGAATGATTTCTGGTTGATTCATTTCTGGAG
>NW_018252487.1:0-5355 GCF_001263595.1 Phalaenopsis equestris
GAGGAAAAACTAAACCTTAACCAAAAATGAGGTCAGCACTGCAAAATGTATATAATTTTTTGATGGATGAAAATGATAATTGGGAAATCAGAGATGAGGGATACATTAGTTTCTCTGCTTCACTACTAAATCCAATATTAAAATAATGGCATTTCTTCATATCTGCAAAATTACTCCCTACCATGAAGATTAGTAGAGTTACAAGAGAAAGTGCCATTTTAAATTATTGCATTCAAATGGAAAAATCCATATTTTAGATCTGTTATGGGTATTGTTGTGAAAGGGTCAATATATGGACTAGGGCATCCTTCCACAATTTTCCTACTTTGCAGTCAATCTCATGTTCCATATGAAATTTGGGAGAAAGTTTTATTGCCTTGGGAGCCCACGATTCCTATTGATGATAATTATTTTGGGAATGGAAATGAAGCATTAGATATTATTTTGGATCATTCATCACATGCTTCAACACCATTGATGCCACAAACAATTGAAAGTTCAATAGCTTTGGAGAAGAAAATGAAGAAAATAGAAATAGAACATCAGAGTATTATGGATGCAATAAAAAAATCTTAGCTACCTTTTTGATTACCTAGATTATAGGATGAAAGATAAATTTGATCATACTGATACAATTAAAGCAAAATTGGTGTAGATTTTTAAGAAAAATGGATAGATCGATGAAAAATTGACTTATAAATTCTCGTATCGACCCTTCTACAATTTTTATGCCCATTACCAGTCTATGCGAGATATTAGAGGAGGAGAAAGTACTGAAGATGAGGCAGAATAATTAAATAAGTTAGACTCTCTACTATTTTAAAATACTTATATTTTTAATGTAATTGTGTGGATTTGATTTACTATACTTTGCTTTAGAACTCTATTGACTTTGATTGTGCGTATAGTTTTGTGTCAGCATTCTAGTGTTGTGGCTTGATTTCGACACTGAATTATAATTTAGTTTGCTTTAAGGATGTGAAAGTGTGATTAGAAAAATGTATTTGTAAAAAGTGTATTTTCATATATAAAAATTAGTTTGGTGTTGTTTTTGAAAATGCTTGTGAATTATTTTAAGATGAAAATTAGTGTTCGAAAGACTAAACAGACTTTGGAGTAAATTGAAAGAAAATTGAAATTTATGAAAATCAAAATATGAATTTCTGGCCACTGGCGCCGACAGCGTCGTAGACCTGAACCAACCCAAACACCTTAAAAATTCACAATTTACATAGTAAAATGCCATTTTTACCCTTTGAGTCACCTTCAACCTCTGGTTTTTGCACTTAGGGCTTGCTATTACTCGGATTTGAGGCAATTTTATGACAAATGAAGTTCACATTTCATCTTCTCTAGGTAAGAGCTACACTTTGAACTCAAATTTTTTTATTTTCACCAAGGATTTAACTTACATTGTTGAGATAAAAAATTTTGAAAATTTTTTAGATGATTTTGAGAAAATCCTTTGGTGAAGAACTCTTATTTAGTAGATTTAAGTTTAGAACATTCCACATTGTGATTTTCGGAATTTTTTGGAATTTATTTGGATTTTATCCAATTTTCTTAGATTTACCATGACACCAAGAATGGGCAAAGGAAATAGAAAAGTAGATTTTAGTGATAAAAAATTTGTCAATTACAAGGCCAACATTTGCTTCAATAGTCTACTTACAACTAAAAAAGTAACCGAGGATTTAAAAATCTGAATGGAGAAGTTCAAAGATTGATCAATGCTCGATAATGGGAGAATTTTTGCTACTGTACTGCCGAGGCTATTATCGGTGTAGTGATGGAGTTCTATGCCGATTTTAAAGAGACTTCTGAAGACTATGTGTTTTTTCATGGGAAAATGGTGGAGTTTACTCCAAGGATAATTAATGAATTTTATCAGTTAGAAGATGTGTATAGCTACCAGTACAAATCATTTTTTTCTACAAATGAGGCCTTGGATGATGTTATTTCTTTTCTTACTGTGTTATTTCTTTTTATTTCTTTTCTTACTGATGGAAGAGAAACCTGGATGGTGAAGAATGATGTTAAGGCAAACTCTCCTCTTTCTATGTTAAATGTAGTATCTAAGGACTGGCACTACTTTATTTCTGGAAGAATAATACCAACAAATCATCGTAGCGAAGTTATAAGGGATAGAGCCATATTGAACTTCTGTATCCAGCAGGTGATGAGGATAGATGTATGCTCTATTGTTTATAGGAACACTTGATCTATTGCTTTGAGAGAGACTACTGGTGGTTTTACTCGTGGTTTACCTCACTGTGCCCTAATCTTCACACCATTTGAAGAGAAAGGAGTTGGTTTTAGAGAAGATGAGGAGAGGATTGAACCTCTAAAACCTATTGGGCCTGCCAATATAAAGACTTATGAATCTTATGTTGGGTGGAGATCTGGAAGTAGGACCAGCGATATTCTTTCTACTTCAAGTACTATGTCTACTACCCTTACTATCAATGAACTTATGGAGCAGATGATGATCCAACAGGGAGATATCTTGAGAATGAATAGTAGAATGAAAAATATGGAGGCCACAAATGTTCACAATGATGATTTGATAAGACAAAAGTTTGAATATAATGCTGCTTATGATGATGCAATGGTCAGATACATGAGGGGTGATCACTCAGTTCAGTTTCCTACTCACCCTGTTTTTTACCCCGTATCAATAGCAGAATTTGGATGTGGAAGAATAAGAAGAAGATGATGATGATTGGTGATGCTTTAGTAGATTTTTGTTTAGTTTATGTTTGGTTGTACTTTATTGTTGAGACTGTTTGTTTTTAGAGTGTAACACTTTATTTTAATTGGTATGTTGTGTTGTGAACAATCGATCTGTGAAACTACTGGAAGTTATTAGTTCTTAGTACTTTGTTGGATGTATTTATAGTTAACTCTTTCTCAGCAAATTTTTATATGTATTTTGAGTTATTTAATATTTTAAGTCTTTTAGCTTTTCATACTAGCACCTGAAATATTTTAGAGTTAAGTTTCAAATCAGAACCTTCAACAGGTATGTCTTTTCTTTATGTATTAAATATTTTCTTTAACCCTTAATTTTTCAGTTCTTCATTTAATATCTTTTAAAAATTTAAGTTTGGGGGGAAGAAAAATTCCTTTTTAAAGAAAATAAACTTAATTTTATTTGTCCTCAATTAGTTATATATTTAAAATATTTTAAAAAATTGACATGACCTTTAGTATTAGAGGGTAACTTTAGATAACTATATCTATGTTTCTAA
The DNA here is from genome assembly GCF_001263595.1 of Phalaenopsis equestris. Taxonomy (NCBI): domain Eukaryota; kingdom Viridiplantae; phylum Streptophyta; class Magnoliopsida; order Asparagales; family Orchidaceae; genus Phalaenopsis; species Phalaenopsis equestris. The sequence goes on from NW_018252487.1 coordinate 3,252, forward strand.
ATATATAGTAAACTCAAGTAAAATTTTTAACTAATGTAGGTTTGACAATGGTTAATTTTAGAGATTAAGATATTTAGTATAAGAGAATAAGACTATGTTTTTTTCTATTGTAAGTAACGGAATTTGTATTTTTGAAATATTAGGAATCTTAGAAATTCATATAAGAAGAAAATAATAATCTTTATGAGAAATCTTTAAAGCTAATATAAATTTATAAAGTGAAGGAATGTGAAAAATTTTTAACTTTAAGAAGAGGATAGTGAAGTTCAAAATCATTAAAGGCTATCCAGATATAGTAATCCTCACACAAAAAAAGAGAAAAAAAAAAGAAAAGGAATTGAAAATTATCCTAAAAAGAAAACAAAAGAAAAAGAAAAGGAAAGAAAAAGAGAAAAAAAAATAAAAGAAAAGGGATTAAAAATGATCCTGAAAAAGAAAACAAAAGAAAAAGAAAAGGAAAGAAAAGATGTGAGGAGAAGCTTAAGGAGATGCCTAATTAAAAATTGGCTTCACTTGAATAAACTTAAAGAAGAAGGCTTGGCTACATTTTCTAAACTTATATTTCAGTATTAGCATATTTACTAGTAAAGTTTCATGAAGTTATTTTTGCAAGGTCAAGAACAAAGACAGAGTACAGGGTCATGGTCTTAGGAGTTGTCGAGATGATGTGGTTGAGAGCCTTATTGGTCTAGCTCAAGGTGGATCAAGTAACTCAAATGAAGTTGTGGTGTGACAACAAAAAACAATCAACATTGCCAACAACTCGGTTCAACACGATAGAACCAAACATGTGGAGATTGATAGATTCTTCATCAAGGAAAAGCTAAATTCCGGGCTACTGGAGATAAGTCCCGTAGCCACTGTAGAACAAATAGCTGGCTGCCTCATGATACACCAAAATAATATAATATTTTAAGTACATATTTTATGCTCATTTTTGGTGATATTGTACTTTAATAGAAGGTATTTTTTATTTTTTATTGCAGGTTGTTGATTTTTAGGACTTGAAGCAAAAATGAAGCAAAAAGGATGAAATTTGGAGTCAAAATGGAGATTTTGAAAAATTTATCAGTGTCGACGATATCGTTTGACAGAGAAGGCAAATTTTAATTAAATAGCCTCTGAAGCTAGAATGGGCACCGACGGCGCCAGTGTCGGGGTAGACCCTGTTTCTAGAAGATTTGATGAATATTGATGCTTTTTGAAGAGTTTTTGGGTGCACATATTGGAGAACCTACCCTAGGCTCTATTAAGACCAAAATTGATCAGAACCTCTGGGCCATCCATCGCCCCCTTCATATCTCTTCGACTCCTTCTCGCCACATTACATCATTCCACGCCATTCCACACCATTCCACACCATTAATTAGTTATTTTCATTATAGTTTTGAGTTTTTGTGGTGAGTTTAAGTGTGAAATCTTCTCTGAGAACTGTTGGAGAGGAAGAGAAGTGAATGATTTCTTCTTCCTTCATTTCTCAAAAGAGGCTACAAGAGATTTACTTTGAGAAAGAGTTAAGAGATTTACTTTGAGAAAGAGCTTTGAGAAAGAGTTTCAGATAAGTGTTATTTGTTTATTACTGTTGTATGAACTTCCTTATATATATAAAATTTGTGTTTTGTTGTATCTTTCTCATGGAGTCTGAGTAGTTTCCTTTATCTTTCTCCCTACTCTGAGATATGGTGAAATGAAGAGATAATGTGGATGTGCCAATGTTAAAATTTAAAATAAATTGTGATAGTTTTTCAACTCCGCTCTTAATGTTGACCTCACTTTTGGTTGAGGTTTAGTTTTCCCTCTTTAGTTGCTTAAGATCTAGCCATAAAACTTTCTTTTTGACTATTCTTAGGAAACAAGAAAAGGAACCCTCACATTTAAAAATTCTAAACCCTTTCTTGCTCAACTTGAGGTTCCACATATTGGTCCTAACCTCTAGCACTTAGTAAGTGGGGTTAGTATAGAGGATCTCAAGAGGAGTCCCCATAGAAGTGTTTGACCTTAGGTTTGACCCAAGGTGTCGGTCTGAAGCTAGTTCACTCACTATCACCTATATCCACTCACAACCCTAAACCTTAATTTGTTGACTTTGATCCCTTGATCTTTT
>NW_018252487.1:5369-5609 GCF_001263595.1 Phalaenopsis equestris
CCCACTAGCCCTAGGCTAGGGTTTAGCTAAGACCAGTACATAGAGGACCCAAATGGGGATTTCATTGGTCCATAGCTCATGTAAGGTGGTTGACACCCCAATTCTACCAAAGTTTCAAATTTGGCCTTTTTACCCCTAAACCTACCCAAATTACCTAAACACCCCCAAATCCCAAATTTGGCCAAAAATCCAAATTGCACCAAAGATACCCAAATTTGTTCAAAAATCACTTCAAACCAT
>NW_018252488.1:0-1592 GCF_001263595.1 Phalaenopsis equestris
ACACACTTTTTGAGCTCGAAATATAAACGAGCATGACTCGCACGTGTTCGACTCGTTTACACCCCTACTTATTGCAATATAGCTGGGCTGTATGTACAGTGAAAGCCGGGCCAGTGGGCCGAAGCTAATCAATTATATTTCTAATTTTTTTTTTTATTATTGCCATGATGGGATATTGCGATTTGATTAGACCTTCTATCCACCTTCAATTGAAATTATAAATTAAATGGCAAATTATGGCACAAATTTAAATAGAAGTTTAAGAAATACTCAAGTGCATATTTTTAGGGACATTTGCATACATACCACATAAATCTTATATATTTACATATCAATCATATATAATTAATTCACAAATGAAAAAAAAAACCATATTTTTAGAACACTACGATGAAAATTTATTGCGTACGTTAACCGCATGCAGAAATACGTGCGGTGAACCAATCAAAATACTCCCTCTATCAAAAGTGTATGTCAGTGGCCCCACTTAATTTTTTTTAAGCAAAAAAAATTGATTGGACAGCGCACGCAAATTGCGTGCACTCTCCACACAGAATAATCGGACCAGCTTTTCTACGACAGGCTTCTTCCAGCTTTTTAGTAATAACTAATAAGAAAGATGACAATTGGATTGATTTTTGGGATAATTATATAAAGAGCATTTAAAATATTGATATTTATAAATCTAGCACATATGTAATTTCTTGAATCAACGATTCGATGAATTTTTTGCATTCCATAATCAAATTATTGAGAAGCTGATAAAAATAAAAAACATGGTTTGAGGTCGTGAATTTTGATATTTTGACGGAGAATTAGATTTAAGAGATTATTAGCTTATTTTTATCTTGGTGGGTGCCTTCAAGGGTTTGTAAACGAGTAATGCCAAACTTGAACCACCTTTAATTTGAGCTTGAAATTGATCTGATTCAAGCTTACTTCTTCAAGCACGAGTCAACCGATGAGTCGGCCCTCTATATCGAGAGAGATGACATGTTTTTGATTCAACCAACTACTACCATAAAAAGACCAAAAGAAGATGCAATTAGGGTTGGCAAAATAATATCATTTGAAATGAGAAAATAAAAAATAAAATTAATTCATTTTTTTATAATTTATATTTAAATTGGTGAATTATAACATACTTTATATTAACTTTTTTTTAGATTTATTGTCAATTATAAGTAACTGATTAGGATATCTATGTGGAATACTTGATTTCTAACAACTTGTCTCTTGGCATTTGAAAACGTTTAATTGGTGAAGATCATTGCATGAAATGTGACAAGAGCAAGAGCAAAAACATCAACACAATATAGAGTGGTTAGTGAGGAGTAGGGGTGTAAAGTGAGTCAAGACAACTCATGAGTTGGCTTGAGCTCATCTTGATAAGTGGCTCGTGAACTGAGCTTGATATGCTAGCAAGCCAAGATCAAGCTAGCCTCGACTGCAGTCGTCAGCTCGTGAGCCGACTTGTTTAATTTTTTTTTAAAAAATAAAATATAGTCAAATATATATTAAATTTGGATACTTTATCTTTAAAATATTAAAATATTTAAAAAATAATATTTTGTACTTTATATTAAGAGATT
>NW_018252488.1:2474-3059 GCF_001263595.1 Phalaenopsis equestris
TTTTTTGCCTTCTTTAGGTGTACAGAGTGTAAATTGGTCAACCCCTTACTTATAAATAGGACGACTCACTTCAAGTATGCAGTTTATGCAATTTTACTATTCTTTATGGTGTTTTCTCTGCTCTTTCTCTCTCTATTATGTTTTATTCCCTAGATGTCTCTCCCAAAAAATATTAGGTTCAACATTCTAAGAAGATACAAGAGTTAAAAAACCCAGATAACAAATTATTTGTTGGGTCAGATCGCAGAGATCTTGATAGCTGTCATGACTCTTGGAGGTGAACGTGCTTCTTAAGGGAAGAAGGCTCATCCAGAGGCAGTGCCGACAGATAATGAAAGGACTGAAACATGGTCCGAAGAGGGTTAGAGAATCACAATAGCCGAATAGTGTAGGGTTTGCACAAATGGAAAGACAATCGTTTGGGCAAACTGAGACCAGAAATCGAAGAATGTGTTCAATCTCCATATCTAGCAAGTTGAACCACCGGAGAAGTTCAAACTTCCGACACTTGAATCTCACGGTGGTCCGCCGGATCCAAATGAACACTTCGCTTTGTTTGAATTGTCAATGTGTCAGTTGAAGGTT
>NW_018252489.1:0-16658 GCF_001263595.1 Phalaenopsis equestris
TCGTTGTAATTGTATTAAGACCCGAGAGGGATGTGCAATTCTCAATAAAGTAGAACCACATTCATATTCCAAGGATGGTTAAGTTCATGGGAGTTGAATGCAAACAAATAGGGAAATATACTTTGATGGGCGTAGAATTGGAGATTTTAGGGTAACAGACTAAAATCCCCAATTCAGTCCTATTATTTGAATACTGAAGCAAAGGTGTTAGCCCTCAAGCATGGGGAACGTGAGAGCTCCAAAGTGAGAGCCAGTATCTTCCCAGCCTAGCCACAGATTCAGTAAACAAACATAGGATTAGTCAGTGTTCTTTATGCCTGAACTAAAGGGTAAATAATAGGATTGCTCCTATTTGACACATATAATATTTAATGCATCTCATTCCTTTACATTATCTAATTCATTACATAAGAATAGTAGTTTTTAATATCTCAAAATTCTTCAAACCAACTCATCCAAAAAGGGTTATCTTTAGAATTAATACTTGTATTTAGTTATAGTTACTATCTTTACATTTAACTCTTGCATTTAGGAGTAGTTGCTAGATAAAACATCATTTTAATCGACATTCCAAACTAAGAAGTAATTATAGTAAATTAGAATTTGACTAAGGACCTCTTACCTCGCTTCCCTGCGGGATCGATAAACGGGACTCCACTAGAGCTCTATATTACTTGAGCGATACGTTTACTTGCGTTTGAAATTGTGACTTTACAAAATCATTATGAATATATAAATCTGGGATTATAAATTCTTGCATATTAAAAGTTGCATCAAGTTTTTGGCATTGTTGTCGGTGATTTAAATCTTCTAGCAGCGGTATCAAATTCTTGTATTTTTAAGCATATATAAAGTCGTTGTCACCTTCCAAGCTAGGGCATGTTATCCTAGACTAGAACTTCTCTTGAAAGCCATAGTGATTAACCTCGTTCTCCGTGGGATTATTATTCAGAGCGTAATCAGAAAGCCCTATAGTACTTGATAACGATACGTATACTTGCATAGAATCCCTAGAAATATAATTAAAATCTTACTTTGCTTGGGATCAAGTTTAGATCAAGTTTTTTTTGCCATTACCAGTGATTAAAATCTTTAAGTAGTGGTGTCAACTTCATAAATCCTTACATATAAAAAAATATCCGGATCAAGTTTTTGGTGCCGTTGCCGGGGATCACAATGGTTGATCTTGAATTTTAGGAGAATTTTTGTTGGAGTAATTAGGCGTTGAAGTAATTAGGTTTAGACTTGAAAAACTGTAGTGTCATATAAACTGTTTTTGTGTGAAAAGTGTTTTTTTTGTATGAAAAAGTGTTGTGAAAAAACTGTTTGTGTGAAAAACAAGGTGTTTATGAAAAATATTTTATTGTGTTGAATATATTTTTAATTTTATTTGTTTAATTGTTAATGTATTATTTGTTATTTAATTATTAATATAATATTTGTTGTGTGGCGTATGTGAAATAAAGGATCTATAGGACTCGTGCTTTATGATCTTGAGTTAGAAAAATGGGAAAAAATTATAAAAACATAAAGGACTTGAAAAACTTGAAATGAAAATGGAAAACATTCAAAATAATAACTTAGAAAATTATCATAAATCATTGAGGGATTATGTAAATTCTACGATAGATGAAATTCACTCAAGTATATAAACCTCTGTAGCAGAAGCTGACTCGTTTGAAATTAATCTAGTGATTATCCAACTGGTGTAGAATAAAAAATTTGGGGGAACTACTTTGGAGGATCCCTATTTACACTTAAGTTTTCTAGAACTTTTTGCTACATTTTGTTATAACGACTTGTCAGATGATGCTGTTAGACTAAGGCTTTTTCCTTTCTTACTAAGGGATAAGGCTAAAATGTGGTTGTACTCATTAGCACCCAGCTCTATTAAAATATGGGAGGAGTTAACTCAGAAATTCCTAGCTATGTATTTTCCACCTTCAAGGACTACTAAATTATGAAGGGGAGTCAATTTATGAAGCCTGGGAATGATTTAAGGAACTCCTTAGAAAGTGTCCACATCACACTTTACCAGATTGGTTAATCATTCAAACAATTTATAATGGGTTAATAGGACCCCTTAGATCTATAGTTGATGTTCCCGCTGGTGGATCATAAATGTCAAAACCATTTAATGAAGCATATGCTTTAATTGAAGAAATGACTACAAATGAATTTCAATGGCCCTCTGCAAGGGTAAATCCTAAAAATGTTGCCAGTGTTCATGTATAGGTGCGTTTGCAATTCTTGCATCTCAGATTACTGCAATATCAAGGAAGTTGGACCAACTTGGAATGAACCAGCCTCAATTCACTCCAGTAAGTGAGGAAAGTCCATTAGGGCATACCTTTAGGACATATCATTGATTCTAAATTATCATATGAGACTTTAAATACTATAAACAACTCATATTCTAACATTTACAACTCAGGTTGGAAGAACCATCCTAATTTTAACTGGTATCATACTACTGAGGTTAGAAACCAACAATAGGAAAGTAGTCATGCAAATCCTAATGGATGTTAGAATAATCAAGGGAATACAAACTTTAGACCTTCATATCCACTAAACTCTTACAATGATCAACAATTTTAGGATAAGAAGATGTTTATAGAAGAATTTGTATTGCAAATGGGAAACCAGTTGCAAAGTCAAAATGCCGTGATTAGAAACATAGAGAATCAACTTGGATAAATTGCTAATTCACTTAGCAAAACCCCAAGGAACACTTCCTAGCAATACTGAGATCAGCCATAAAGAGAACGATAATGAACAAGTAGAAGCTGTCCAGTTAAGAAGTGGAAGAGAGATACAGGATGTGGTTAAAAAAGAGAAAGAAGTTGTGAAAGAAACAAAGGGAACTAAAAGACCTAAAGAACATGTTTCTAAGGATCTAAAAAAATTAATATCTCTAAATAAAACAAATTTATAAAGACCACCACCTCCATTTCCTTAAAGACTTAGACAATATGAGTTGGATAAACAACTTTCAATGTTCATGGAAGTACTTAAGATGTTAACAATAAATATTCCTTTTGCTGAAGCTTTGGAACAGATGCCAAGTTATGCAAATTTTATGAAGGATATATTAAATAAGAAAAGGAAGTTTGGGGATTACGAGACAGTTGCACTAAGTGAGGAGTGCAGCGCTATATTTCAGAAAAAGCTTCCTAAAAAACTTAAAGATCATTCTAGCTTAATAATTCCTTGTGTATTTGGAGAAATAATATGTGGAAAAGCTTTATGCAATTTAGGATCAAGAATTAATGTGATGCCTCTGTCAATCTTTAGAAGGTTAGGTTTAGTTGATATTTCTCCCACTGTTGTAACCCTTTAGTTAACTGATCGATCTATCATTTGTCCAAAAGGGGTTATAGAAGACATGTTTGTTAAAGTGGATAAATTTATCTTTCCTATGGACTTTATTGTATTAGATATGGAGGAAGAAAAAAAAAATCCAATTATTTTGGGGAGACCTTTTCTTGTAACTGGACAAACTATAATAGATGTGCAAAAAGGAGAGTTAACTATGAATATTAATGACCATGAAAACACTTTTGGTGTTTTAAAGACTATGAACTATCAAGCTGAGAGAAAAGATGATCATTATTTTTAGATGAATGAAACTGATTATCTATGTAAAGACTATTTCCAAGAAAGTTTTGAGAGCAAGTTAACATATGAGATTGAAATGGACTTTGATGATGAATTGAAAATGTTGTTTAAAGAAAACTGTAGGTATGTTCAGGAGAGGTGTGAAATGAATGAAGTTACCGAAAATAGTAAACCTTTAATTCCATATTTTGAAAAATCTCATGAACTTAAGATGAATGTACCCCATAAAATTTTAAGGCCTACCTATTTAGGGAATTCATCTACACCACCAGTCTTTATATCTTCAAATTTGACTTAATCACAAGATGAACCTGAATTGAATGACAAAATCAGTAAAAGATCTCCTATGAAAGACTTATTCAAAGTCATTGAGTACGAAATGAATGAGATTCTACTACTGGGGCAACCAGAGTAAACATTGGATACATCAATTCGTCGATGTTAGACCAAGTGCTTTGTCATACGAAATGAATGAGATTCTACTGCTGGGGCAACCAGAGTAAACATTGGATACATCAATTCGTCGATGTTAGACCAAGTGCTTTGTCGGAGTTAACCCATGGTTATCTTTGTTATGTGTTTAGTGTGATTGTTGTTATGTTGGATTGGATAATAGTGAGATGTTGGACTTTGATCCATGTTTGATGTGTAAGAGTTGATTGGATTAATGTTGAGAGGTAATTTCTTCGCCATGACTAGATTTGTATATGATTTATGGTAGTAGCAGGTTAACGAGTCTGTTACAACTTTGTTCTTAACCGGAGCTGAGAATTACCTTGAGCATGCAGATTTTGGCCTTATCTGACAACTCCATGTCAACTCTATTACTTCCTTTATTTGACTTTATCTTCATTGAGTAAGGTTATGAACTTACTTAGTGAACAACATCAGGATGAACTACACTACTTTTATTAACCAAATTGTGTAAACCTTAGACTTAGAGTAACCCTTAAATTGGCAACACATGAGGATGTATAAACCTTAGACTTAGAGTAACCCTTAAATTGGCAACACATGAGGAAATTCTGGTCCATGGATGATAACCATATAAATTTTTATAATACACCCACATTATTAGTGTTTTTTCTTCGGCTAGAAATTGAAAGTAAGGAGGGGAAATTTGAGTAGAAGGGAGATCAAATTAACCTCAGTTGTTGTTTGTTTATGATCTGTGAGCTATGTATTGGAGTTTGCGTGTCTATGTTTGTGAGTCAACTTGAATGAGTCATTGGAGATGACAAACTTATCTCAATATTTTAAACTTGTTAGCATCTAGCGATTCTCTTATAAAGTTTAAAATGTGTTCTTTTTTAATCTTCAGTTTGTACATGCTTGACTATTTAAAATTCCTTTATAGTGTTATGTCAAGCATGTTTAGGCTAGATTTACATTCTACTACAATATTCTACCATGTGTTATTTGTTGATATTTTTGAAGGATGTGTAATAAATTGTAAAAGTGTTCTTTCTCTGCCGCATATTTTTGTACTTCAGTGTTACACATGTTTGAGCTTAAGTTTGGGGGGGGGGGAGGAGAAAGAAAAATGTTTCAAATTTAAACCTTACTTATTTTCAAAAGAACTAGAAATAAATTTTTCAAAAGTACTAGAAATAAATTTTGTTTTATTTCTAATGATTATTGTTATGTGGAGTCACCTTAAGGATGTTAGAACTTTAAGTATAGAAATGGAGTACGAAAACTTAGTTGATATTTTTAGTGAAAAGGGTGAACCTAGAGTTAAGGATATTTAGTGGAGAACTTGGGAAAATTATAAAAAAAAGAAAAAAAAGGATAAAAAAGATACTAAAAAAAAGAAAAAGAAAAAGAAAAAAAAAGAGAAAATTTTTTGAGAAGCTTGAGGAGAGGTCCTAATCAAATATTGGTTTCACTTGAGTCATTCTAGAGTAAAGAACTTAGAACAATCCTAAGCTTGATTTTTATACTTATATTAGTAAAAATTATTCTTAAGAGAGTTCTTAACTATAGAAAGTAACGTTCATAGGATCCGAAGTTTGAAAAATCTGATTATTATTCTGAATTAGATAGGAAAACAAATTTCCAAGTTTGATGATAAATATTTTAGATCCTGGGATAGTTTGATTCGCTAGAAGTTCTTCTAATTTGAACTATCACTTTTTTAGAATAAAATTTTAGTAATTCTAAAGGATGATCCATTAACTCTAATCCACAAAAATTATTTTAAAAATGTAGTGTAACTTGAGGATAAGTAATGTAAGTTTGGGGGATTTTGATACGCCTAAAATTATACTTTTTTTATGCTATATTGTATGATGATATTGCACTTTAAATGTATGTTTTCTTGTGTTTTTGGTTGTAGGTACATCAAATTGAAGAATTTGGTGTGATTGAAGCAAAAGAAAAAAAATAGACCAAAATGGAGCAAACCGGAGCAAATTGGGTAGAACCTGGGCACAGTAGAGCCATGGGGACTGAAACTAGGCATTAAGTGCTTGTGCTTGGTGCTTAAGCACCCAAATATGGTGCTTAGATGCCACCAAACAGAGAGGGTGGCGTTTAAGCACCCAAAAATGGCGTTTAGGCGCCGAAGACGGTTTTCAACATATCTTCTAGAATATACGTCGGATTTGGATGATTTTTGAAGCAGTGCTTCGTGCATCTCTTCGTGCATCTCTTGGGGGCAGTGCTTCGTGCATCTCTTGGGGAAGTTATTGGAAATGATAAAAGGGATTTCTTAAAAGAATTTAGAGTGGTTATATGTAGCTTTGAATCGGAATTTCAGGCACCATTTGGAAGATTCAATGAATATGGACAGTTTTGAAGAGACACTTAAGAATCTTTTAGGAAATTATAAATAAGGCTTATTATAAATAAGGCTTAAATTATAAATAAGGCTTATAATTGCTTTTAAAATGACTCTTTGACTCTTAAATTAATTAGAAGAAGAGAAGAAAACTTGGAAAATAAGAAGGAGGCTTGGGCGTGAGCCCCAAGTGGGGCGACAAGGTGAGAGAGAAAGAGATTGAGAGATTTCTTCTTTTCTTTTCACTTTGTACTTGGAGAGGATTGTAAGGAGATTGCTTTGACTATACAAGGAGAGTTTGATTTCCATCTAAGATAAGTATTTTCATTGTATTTTTATTTGAATCTAGTACTTTGTTTGTATGTTTTCAAGGTCTTTTTCAATGAAAAGTTCTTACTGATTCTCCATGTGTAGTGAGTGGTTTTCTTTACTTTTCCCTCTTATAATGAATTAGTATGCATGTGTAGGAAATAGAATTGAATAGAGTGAGAATATATTATGATGATTTTACTTTATTCTTCATTTACATGTAAACTTGATCAACTTGCATGTTAAAATCTATTGTGAGAACATGTAAGATCCGGGATGGTGTTGTCTCAATCAATTGTGGTAGAATTACATGAGATTGTATGGATGAGAATGTAGTCCATATGATTGAGTGAAAATAAATAGGGAAATAATCTTTAATGGGTGTAGAATTAGAGAACTTTAGTGTGATAGGCTAAAGCTCCCTAATTTGGTCTATTGTTTTAGGTTTTGATGCAAGATGTTAGCCTTCAGGTGGAGGGATAAGAGAGAAATCTAGAGTGAGAGCTAGTATCTTCCCTATCTACCCCGTCTTCAAAACTATTCAAAATTTAGATTAACTAATGTTCTTTATAGTATCTTTAGTAAGGGTAAAGAATATAATTTCTCCTATATGTCACAATCTCTCTCACTACTTGTTTTACTTATACACATGTCACTAATTTCATTGTATGAGGAATGGTAATTTTATAATATTAAACCCCACTTTCTGATTTTCACTAAGTATTTTAGTTTAGAAGTAGAAGTATTGTTATAGTTATAATTGTAGGATATAATCAAAATCAAACCTTTATTGACCTTCCAATCTAGGGCGTATTATTCTAGACTAGAACTTCTCTTGAAAGCCGTCGTTATTAACCTTGATCTCCATGGGATCGATATTTGGGGCATAATCAGAAAGCCCTATATTACTTGATAACGATACATTTACTTGTCTAGAACCTCTACAAATATATTTAAAATCTTACTTTACTTAGGATCAAGTTTGGGATCAAGTTTTTGTTGCCATTACCGGGGATTAAAATCATCAAGTAGTGGTGTCAATTTCATAAATCCTTACATATAAAAAATATCGGGATCACTCTTCTTAGGTGAGCTTGATTGGCTACCTAGTATCATCTGACTTAATTATTTATCCATCATCACATGACTTGATCGATCGACCAATACCAACCAGCTCAATCATCAACATTAGGCTGGCTTGACCACCAGCCTAGCATCGTCTAGCTTCATCAGTTGTGCCTCGCTCGATGACTTGATCATTTGATTGATATTGGTTAGCTCAGATGGCCGCTTTAGGCCACCTTGAATAGCTGCCGAATATTTTCAAGCTCGATCGATCGTCCCTTGTTGAATGACTCAATCTATTAATTCATATCTATTTGTTCGGCCTCCTGATGCGCGGAAACTTGGGATTAAGTTAATAATAAATATGCAATGTAACCCAAACAATAATGTAACTTTAATGAAACTAATTTATCTTTAAAACCTCTTTTAATCTCCCAATTTAGTTCTACATATAACACAAGTATACGTATCGCTCAAGTAATATAGAGCTCTGATGGAGTCCTAGATATCGATCCCACAGGAAAGCTGAAAATATAAATAAGCTAGCTATTAATATTCTATTCTTAAATTAAAATAAAAATAAAAAAAAAGTAAAGTAAAAAGTTTGAAGTTAAACTACTCAAGTGAAATACTACTAAACATGTAGATGTACGACTACAACGGTTAAGTTAAACTAGATGCTAAACTTTCAAAAGCAAAATTGGTGAACTAAAACAAAGGTTGTGAACTAAAATAAAGGTTTTTTGTTGACAAAAAGTTCAAGTATGAGAAAACACCCTTCCCCTTTACAATGAGAATATTGCTTGTGAAGAAATTAAAATCATTTGAAAAATATATTTAATAAACCATTTTGTGCCAAATAGGAGCAATCCTATTCTCTACCATCTTCCGAGCGCTATATAGAATATTGACTAATATAGAGTTTTATCCCTAATTTCATGATTAGTCTAGAAGGATACCACCTGTCACTCAAGAGCTCCCACTACTCCCTCACATGAGGGCTAACATGCTAGCATTAGTTTCCAATCAACTTAACCAAATTGGGGATTCTAATCTGTCACCTTAAAATCTTCTTATTCTACATCCAATAAATTACATTTCCTTATTAATTTGTACCCAATCCCATGGATGACATACTCTCTCACAATATCAAATGTGATTCTCCCTTTGTTGCAGACATCATATCCCATTTTTTAGAACATATGTTTCTTAGCACATTTTAACAATTTAATTAACCAGATTGAAAAGTAAATGAAGATCGGAGTTCAAATCATCACAAATTATCGACATTTAAAACTAAAGAAGATAAAATCAATTTTTCACAAAATCATTTCTTCAAAGTATGGAGAAGGATAAAAAAGTCTACTCAGAATTCATGAGAAGGATACGATAAAACACAGACTTCATATATAAAAACAAGTTTACAAACAAAAGAAATGAAAAATACAACTTATCTCACAATCCTTCCCAAGCAAATCCCTAGAAGTTCTCTCCAAGTCTTTCTCTCTTTACAAGCACTCTTAATTCTCTCTTAGAAGTGTAATGAAGAAGAAATCTCTCACCTTCCCTCTCCTCTTACAACCTTAGAAGACAATCTCCAAGCCCTTGACTTTCTCTCTTTATCTCTCCCTCTTGGTTCTCGCGCCACCTATCTTTTTTTGCCGCCCATGTAGCTCTTCTCCAACTTGATTTTATTTTAGGCTGCCTCCTTTGAAAAGAATTTCAATTTCCCTCTAAAATTTAAAAGCAAACCTTTGAATTCAAAAGATGTGCCTATTTGATCCAAGAGTAAAATCCCTTCAAATTAGAACCTTCCAAAGTGTCTAGATGCATTGAATCACTCCCTGGGGTGTTTAGAACAAGTGCCCCTTTGAAAATTCATGCAAAATTTATCTCCAACTACCTTAATTTGAAAAAGTTGCATCTAAAGCATCATGCGCCAAACCCCAAAATTGGCTGTTTTTGCTTCAAATTTTGTTCCTTTTGCCATTTTTGCTCCAAATGCCTAAAAATATTATATCTGCAACAAAAACACAAAAATACCTTTCTTTAAAGTGCAATATCACCAAAAATAGGCATAAAAAGGGTACTTAAAACAATATATTATTTTTGTGTATCAAAATCCCCCAAACTTAAATGTTACTTGTCCTCAAGTGACACTTCTATTACATAAAAACATATGACTTTAGGATAGAGCTTAATTTATCACTTCTATACTTTAGTTCAATAAATAGGATAAAAAAAATTAAGAAAAACTTTAATAGGATAAAAAAAATTAAGAAAAACTTTAATAACTTAGGTTAAACTCCAAGTCTAGGAATATCTAGCAATCAAATTTAATATTTCTGAATCTCTATTCATTTCAAGAAGAATTGCAATTTGTCATGCTAAGGACATTTAGATCATTCATATGAAAAAGAACTTCATGAAAACTTTACTAAGAATGCTACTAATACTTCAATACAAGTTTAGAAAGTGTAATAAAACTCCTTCTCTAAGTTGATTCAAGTGAAGTCAATTTTTGCTTAGGCATCTCCTCGAGCTTTTCCTCACCCATTTTTTCCTTTTCTTTTTCTTCCTCTTCTTTCTTTTTTTTTCTTTTAAGATCTTTTTAATCCCTCTTTTTTTTCTTTTTCTTTTTCTTTTTTTAGGTGAGGATTACTATATCTGAATAGTCTTTAATAGTTTTGAACTTCGCTATCCGCTTTTGAAAGTTAAAACTCCATACCTCTCCTTACTTAATAAAGTCATACTAGTTTATGATTTTTCATAAAGCTTCATTCCTTTCTTATTACATGAAAATTTAAAATTCTTAACACTTCAAAAATACAATTTTCCTTTACTTAAAATAGAACCTATCATAGCAAATATCTTTAACTTTAGAATTAACCTTCATTATTAAAAACTTTTTACTTAAATTGACTATAATATATATAAATATAAGTATAGTCATTTAAAGTTAAATCTTGATATCCCAAGTCATGTTAAATTAATTTTGAAAAATATAGTTACTTAAGGACAAATAAAATTTAGTTTTTTCCATTTCAAAAGAAATTTTTCTTTCCCCCCAAACTTAAATTTTTAAATGATTTTAAAAATATTTTAGCACAAAATTTTAGTTGGTGAAAGAAAACAAAAAATGCATAAAAATAAAAACAAATATGTAGAGGATTTCTGAACATGAAAAAACACTGTAGGTACTAACTGTAAAACTACATATAGGATTTAAAGCATTAAACATTAAATAAAACATAATATATTCTAAAGAGTTTGTTGGGAATTAAAATAAAAATACTACAAAAAATACTAAAATTTAAAATACTGAACATTCAACATGCTCGAATTGAAAATACTAAAACTAAAACAGAAAAGTAAAAAGTCTACTATTGCTATTACAAATTACAGGTCCACAACATAACATTAAAATCTTAAATCCAACAAGGCTCAAATAAAAGTGCAACATAGTACAAACAAATATATAAACAACACATAATATCAAATCAAACTTAAACTAAACTATCATTTCTCATCTCCTTCCTCACCATCATCATCATAATCTTCTTTGTCGCTTGCCTCTTCATCGTCATCAATGGGAGCATAGGGAACAAAGCTGGGGCAAGCAGGAAAGTTCACATTAGGTTCACCCATGAAGTGTCTAACCATAGCATTTTGAAAATCTATATCATGTTGAACTCTCCTCTGCTAATATTCATCATTATATGCATTCCTTGCTTCTATCTCTCCCAACCAACTGAGTCTGTATATTAATGATATCATATTGTTGAATCATGAGCTGATCCATAATACCTTCCAACGATGCAGAACTAGAAGTAGATGCCCCTGCAACAGATGTAGAGGGCCTATCCCTTCTTCCACTTCTAGACTCAACAAATAATTCTACTCTTTGAATCATGTTCCTTCCAATCAAATTCTAAGGCTGTAATATCTCTTCATTTCTATGGGATTCAATTTCTGATTGTTCACATAGAGTGAAAATCAGGGTAGGATATCCCAAGCCTCCAGCAGTAGCACTACCAACAATACTCCAAGAATGATGAACTATAAACACACCAACATCTATTGCCTTCATGTTCTAAATGCAATAGTTCAACACAGCTTGATCCTTGGTAACATCAATAAGATAATTTGTAGGTAAAAGTCTGGCAGAGATGAAGTGATGCCATACTTTGGACTGAATCGTCAACATGGAAGCGAGGAAGTTAACTATTTTGTTATTCTTTATCTTCCACTCCCCTCTTCCATCAGTCAGAAAGGAAATGACTTCTTCCACTGATGAATCAGTGATAAAAAAAGCAGCATAAGGAAGACATTCCTCAGCCCATAAAATACATTAATCCTTTCAGAGGTAAAGTAAACTTGCATACCTCTCACCAAAATATGATCTTCCGTAGTGAACCTAAGGTTGGCATAAAACTCCCGAACCATCGGAAAGATCACTACAGCAGTGAAGTAGCCAAATCGCTCCCAATTTCTGGCGAGAATCAACCTTTTAACCTCGCCTCCCGGGTTCGCAAATGCCCTTTCTTGAATCAATCTCAGGGTCTCAATTTGTGCATTGTAATAGGTTGGGCCTTGAAATTAACAAACTTTTGAGCATCAAATTTGCCTGACTTCTTCCTCTTTTTTGTGCAGGGAGCCATTGGAGATTCGATGAAAATCCAAATAAATTTCACATAAATTATTAAATTATAAATTTAACTCCTTAAGTAAGATTATTTGGTAAGAAACTTTTCACCATGAGTTTTCTTCAAGCATTTTCATCAAAAATCCCATTTTTTGGATTTGACAAAAGCTATGGTGAAAATCAAAACTTTCTAGGTTAAAGTAAAGCTCTTACCAAGAGAAGATGAAATCTATGATTTTTGGCCTCCAAATCCTTCTCCTTAGCCTGCAATGTGATGCCCTAGACTAAAGGTTGGAGGTGGAAGATGACCAAGCGGCAAAAATGGAGGTTTTTGTGCACTTTCACGGGTTATTTAGCCAATCTGGCGTGTTCGGACCTTTGACGCATCATGCCAATTCTGGCGCATCATGCGCCAAGGGTCTGTAAGTTGGTGCATCATGCGTCAGAGCATATTTTTGCCAGATCTCGATTTCTGTGGAAAACTACTATGTACTGCTTTACGTCAACTTCTATTTGACTCAAATAAACCTTTCTAAGCATAATTAAACATCAAACTAACACCAAATTTTTACAAACAACTCAAAACTCATATTTATATATGAAATCCACATTATTACAAACTAACATTTTTCAAGCCAACACATAACAAATTTAGTGTTCTAAAGCAATCTAACGTCCTAACACTGAAATCTAAACATCAAACTTCAAAGCAATAAACATAGATAGTGCAACAATAGAGATTAAAGGTAATCTAACATAACAAACTAAAACAAACATTTCTAGACAAAACGTTTCGTGCTTAAATCAACTTTAAACGTCTTCTTCACTCTCATCCTCTGGGATATTTCCCATAGACTGGGAGTGCACATACAGATTATAGAAGGGTCTAAATGGGAATTCATCAGTTAAATTTTACTCCGCAATCTACACATGCTTCTTGAACTTATGTATCAGATCATCTTCAATACGCCCTGTATGTTCAAAATGTTCCTTGAGTCTCCAATCTAGGTGATCCAACAATCAGAAATATTCTTAGTTGCATGCATAAGATTATCCACCTCTTTCTCTATCTTCTTGATTTGAAAGTGCACTCGAGTTGTAATAAGGCTGAATATGTGATGAATTATGGGATCCTTGATCCATTAGTACATTCATATCATATTCATCTCCCATTCCAATGCAACTGCAGTAGACTTCAGGATCCATTGGCTTCCAAGGCAGTAGAACTTTCTCCCAACTTTCATAAGGTACTTGCGATTGACTGCAGAGTTGGAAAATAGTAGATGGATGTCCCAATACAGTTCCAGATCCATTCAAGATCAAACCCAAAATTGATTTTACAATTATGGCTCCAATATCAACATGTTTTCTAGTTTGAATACAATAGTTCAGGATAACACTCTCCTTAGTGACCTTACTAATTTTCATAGTAGGCAGTAATTTCAAGGAAATGAAGAAATGCCATGCCTTTAAAGTACGATTGAATAATGATGCAAAAAAACTCACATTCCCATCATCTTGGGCCTCCCAATTAGCATCTTCATCCGTAAGGTAATGGTAGAGTTCATTCATGTTATCTCTTGTAGGGGTAAAATTTTCATAATGGCAGACATGCATGTTCTCGATTATAAAGATTTTGTTGATTCTTGAGGGAGTGAGCTGCACAAACTTGCCTCACACGTAGATCATTTCTTGGTTGATCCCATAAAATTTTACATAAATTTCTTTCACCATAGGGACGACTACAGTGGCAGTAGTGTAGGAAAGTACTTCCCAGCGCCTCTGCGTAATAATCTCCCAATGCCTCTGCGCAATATCTTCTTCAACTCGAGTATTTGGCGTATTGAATCCTCAATTCACAAATCCCCTTGCTTTGATAAGCCTCTTATTCATTATAACTTGATCATGCAACTTCTGTGTGTCAAAACTGATGAACTTTTTTCGGTTTTTCGGTTGAAAATTCCAAATTGAAAATTCCAAATCTAATGAAGTTCTTAGAGAGGGAAGCCATACGAATTGAAAGTGGTAAATTTTCCCTCATTTCCCCCCATAAAATATGTCTTGAAGTCAGTTTTTAGGAGTTATTTGAAGGTTTCCCCATCAAAAACAGCCAAAAATGGCAATTTAAAATGTTTTAAGTCATTTTCATCTCCGCGGTGCATCATGCACCAGCTCTCTGGAATTCGGTGCATCATGCGCTAGTTCTAAAATTTTGGCCGTTTCAATTTTGATTAAATAAATTCTCAGTCTTTTCATAAAATTAGACAAACAAAGATGTTTCTAAATTTTTTTTTTCAAATACACGGATTACATAAAGACTTAAACATAAACATACATAAAAGATTTTAAACAAAAACCCAAAAAAAACAACGATACAAATGGGTTGCCTCCCACAAAGCGCTTGGTTTAATGTCGTCAGCTCGACATTCCCAGTCTCATTCTAGGTGATCTAACATGATAGTTTCTTTATCATTTGATCTTCAACCATCAAAATAAGGTTTCAATATGTGCCCATTCACTTTAATTGTTCTTCCAGTTTTAGAATCTTCAATATTGATTGCTTCATAGGAATAAACTTTTATAACTCTGAATGACCATTTCCACCTAAACTTCAATTTTTTAGGAAATAATTTCAATCTTGTATTATATAATAAAACTTTCTTTTCAGGTTCAGATTCTCTTTTTACTATCTTCTGATCATGCAATTCTTTAATTTTTTCCTTATAAATCATCACATTATCGAAAGATTCATTCCTAATTCCTTCAAGCTCATTCAATTGCAATAATATTTTCTCACCAGCTTCTTTTAAATTTAAATTAAATTCTTTTATCGCCCAATAAGATTTACGTTCCAATTCAACTGGCAAGTGAAAAGCCTTACAAAAAATTAATCTATGTGGGGACATTCCTATAGGTGTCTTATAAGCTGTCCTGTATGCCCATAATGCAATATCTATTCTAATAGACCAATCCAATCCATTTTGTTAGGATACACTTCTCCAAAATTCTCTTAATTTCATGATTAGATACTTCCGCTAAACCACTAGTCTGGGGATGAAAAGCAGTTGCAGTTTTATGTATTATATTATATTTTTCCACCAATCTTTCAACTGTTGCATTTCTAAAATGAGATCCTCCATATGCAATGATTACTCTCAGCATTCCATATCTTGTAAAAATATTTTAATTAAAAACTTTGAAACACTCAGAGCATCACATATAGGTAAAGTGATTGCTTCTGTCCATTTTGAAACATAATCCACCGCAATCAATATATATATATTTCTAAATGAAGGCATGAATGGTCCCATAAAATCTAATCCCCATGCATCAAAAATTTCAATTTCCAAATTAAAATTTAGATGCATTTCATTTCTTCTAAAAATATTACTTACTCTATGAAACTGATCACATAATTATATATATATATATATATATATATATATATATATATATATATATATATATATATATTGAAATTTTCTTCTCTCATATATATA
Organism: Phalaenopsis equestris; assembly: GCF_001263595.1. NCBI lineage: Eukaryota > Viridiplantae > Streptophyta > Magnoliopsida > Asparagales > Orchidaceae > Phalaenopsis > Phalaenopsis equestris. The sequence continues at coordinate 15,920 of NW_018252489.1, forward strand.
TATATATATATATATATATATGATGGAGGTGGCGGCTGGCTTGGTGGCTGCTCTACTAGAGTTCCCATAGACAGCCTAAGGTTGGTAGGATCTCCATCCCTTCTGTACTTTATGTTTTCTCTCTACTGGTGTTTTTTCTTCTTCATTTGGAAGCTTCTCTGTTGTTTTTCTGCTTTCTGGAATTTTCTTCTCTCAAGTGGCAGTCGCGGTACTGTTCCATTAATGTGGAGAGCTGATGGCTGAATAAAGTAATGTGGATTTAGCCACTAATATTCAATGGGCAAAGGTGACTTTTGTTGATATTGTTGGAAAAGGCTTTGACCCTATTAAAAACTTTGATGATTTGGTTTTCCCTCAAAGCTACCATGAGGTGGCTGACCCCATCATTAAACCACTGAGCAGGAAGAGTGGTAAAATGACCATCTTTTATAATGAGGGGGATATTCAAAGCCTGATTGAAAATTGCAAATTTAGTCTTATAGGAAAATTTCATCTAGGTCATCCTAAAATGGAAGCTATAAGGAAGTTCTTTGACGGCATTAAACTTAAAGGAGCTTGGAGAGTTGGCCTTATTGATGGAAGACACATTCTAATCCATTTAACTAGAGAAGATGATTATGCCAGAATCTTCTCTAAATAAATTTTACAGATTGAGGGCAACACAATGAAGATTTTAAAGTGGTCTACTGAAGTGGTCTAAAGCAAGGAACTCCCTATAGTTCCTATTTGGTTCAAGCTC
>NW_018252489.1:16668-28971 GCF_001263595.1 Phalaenopsis equestris
TGGTTCACTCCCTATAGTTCCTATTTGGTTCAAGCTCCCAGGTCAAAAGCTCCATTTGTTTAACATTAAAGTTTTGTTTAACATTGAACAGGCCTTGGGTAAACCCCTTAAATTGGATGTTCCAACTTTAATCTATCTAGATCATCAGTGGCCAGAAAATTAGTGGAAAGGGACCTAACTCTCCCAGCAGTTGATGAAATATGGCTGGGGAATTATAATAATGGGTATGACAGAGAATCATTGCTGAACAGAAGCCTTACTATTGCTTCCACTATTGCATGTTTGGGCACACTGATAACAAGTGTTTTAAACTACACCCTCATCTTAGGATCCCTAATCATGGGGCCCCAAAAGATGTTGTAATGTCTATGGAACCTTTGGTGGAACTTGAGAAGGAAAGGGCAATTTTTGATGTGAGCCCTGATCAAATCATTTTTGAGATTAATGCCAATGGTCCTAAAGAAATTGTTCAGGCCACCAAGGATGCTATGGCCATTAAGATTGAAAATGCAGACAATAATATAACCATTGCTAGTCCTGACCATTTTCTGATATCTTTGACTGATAATTTATCCAAGGAGGAAGCAGGCCCCTTAGTAAGTCATCATGAACCATTTGTTGTACAGATCACAGCCAGTGAAGCTGTTGCCCATGAACCTTCTATTTCAGAGCCCCATAACTCTTAGAGGGATGTTGGTGAGGTTGTTCATAAGGATTTTCAAGTGGACTCCACTTTATTTGAAGTTTTACAGACTGTTTTGGTTGATGATTGGAAAAACCAAAAAACAAGCAAAAAATAAGAAAAAAGAATAAGAAAAAAGAAAAAGGGAAACCAGGAGTTAAACAATGTGAAGGGAGGAATATACTTACTTGGGAACAAAAATAATTATTTGGAAACCAAGGAGGCCATGGAAAGTTCTAGAAAGAGGGGTAAATCCATCTCCTTTGGATGATGAATCTTTTCTGTTGGAATGTTAGGGGATTGGCACATCCTAAATCCGTTAATAGACTTGCTTTGAATAGGAAGTATAAATTTTGGTTTGTTGCTGTTTTTGAGCCTATGGTGTCCAAATATCCTTAGAAAATCCTTAGAAAATTCTCTGGCTTTTCTCATTTTGCTAATCTAAATAATAATGCTAATCTGAGCTAATCTGAATAACAAGATTTGGTTGCTCCATAGAAAGGAAGTAATGTGTCAAATCTTGTGGGATCATCCACAATTTCTTCATATCCATGTTAACTTTGGGGTCAGGAAGGTTTGGCCACATTTGCTGACTACATTTTTTTATGCTGGAAGCTCATCAAGAGCCAAAGTGGAGCTGTGGGAGTGCATTCACAATATTAGTAATTCCTATAATTCATTATGGCTGGGGGGGGGCACTTTAAATCAACTCCATTTAGCCCCTTCTGAAAAATTAGGAGGCAATCCACCTGATTCAAATTCTATGAACAACTTTAATGACAATATCAGCTTGGCTGGCTTATTTGATCTTGGTTTCACTAGACCCAAGTTTACTTGGAGGAGAAGACCATTATGGGAAAGATTGGATAGAATCCTTGTTAACTCTCTCTGGCTGAATGAATTCTTACATACCTCTGTCCAACATCTTAGCATGATAGGTTTTGACCATAGGCCCTTACTCATCACTATTTCTGTATCTCCATTCAAGCACAAAGCTAGCTTTAGATATCTCAACATGTGGTCCTCTCACAATGATTTTCTTAATCAAATTTCTTTAAGGTGGAGAGATTTTCACCACTCTAATCCTCTGATCAAACTATGGATGCTGCAAAAGAAGATTGACAAACAATTATCTAAGTTGAACTGGACTGTGGCGGGGGATGTTAATTTGAGAGTAAAGGAGGCTGAAAAGGAAGTACATGATATGGAGACTAGGCTTGAGAACAATCCAGATACTGAAATGCATTTACTGCTGGCTAATGAAAAGCTGATGAATGCTATTCGTATGCAGGAGGAATTCTATGCTCAAAAGGAAGCAAAAACCAAATTTTGTGAAAGGGACAGAAATAAAAAGTACTTCCATGCTTGTATCAACTATAGGAGGAGATGCAATACCATTCACACGATTAAAATCCCTCAGGGCATCGGATTTAATCTGAAGACTTAATTGCATCTAGTGCTATTCAGTATTTTCAAACTCTTTTCACTCAACTTTTAGTCACCAGACTTCCAATCCAGCAAGATCTATTTGATCAGAGTTACACAAGAAACCTGAACTTGGAATCTATCCCCGGGGAATTGGAAATTTAGTCAGCCCTGACCTTAATTGACAGCTCCAAAGTTGCTGACCCAGATGGATTCTCAGCAGATTTCTAGAAGAAAGATTGGAAGATCATCAAAGGGGATATTATTGAGGCAGGACAAGGCTTTTTCAAAGGGATGGATCTGCCTAAATATTTTAAATGCTCTACCATTGCCTTAATTCCCAAAAATAACTCCAATAACTCCAAGCATTAGTTCAGGCCTATTAGTCTCACTAATGTATTGTCCAAAATTATTAACAAGGTTATTTCCAACAGATTGCAGCCTCACTTACCTCTTCTCATCAGTGAAAATCAATCAGCTTTTGTGCAAGGAAGAAGTATAGTGGAGAATGTTCTTCTGGCTCAAGAATTAGTCCTGGATCTGGATAAATAGTGTAGAGGAGGGAATCTTATTTTTAAACTTGACATCCAAAAGGCCTATGATACCATACACTGGGATTTCATTGAGGAGGTGCTTTCAGCTAGGGGATTCTCTCAACCCTTTATTTCATTGATCCTAAGGTGGCTTACTAATAATTATCATTCTATTTTCATTAATGGGAAGTCTCAAGGTTTCTTCACTGCTACTAGAGGCATCAAGTAAGGTGAACCTTTATCCCCCACAATCTTCATACTTGCATTTGATTACTTATCTAAACCGTTGAATCAATTTATGGCCAAAGCTCCTCACTCTTTATATAGCCACAAATCTAACATTGCTGTTAACCACTTAGCTTTTGTTGATGATGTTATTATATTTGCCAAAGCTACTAAACCTGCAGTCAAATTGCTTTTCCAATGTTTGGAGAAATTTCAAGATAGCTCTGAAATGAAGTTTCATATACAAAAATGCCAAGTTGTATTCAGTAAAAGGGTAAAACCAGAAATCAAGCACTGGATTTTAGATATTTTGCTCTAGCTCTCTACCTCTAAAATACTTGGGTACCTTATTGCTCAAAGGAAGGACTAGGCAAGTCTAGTTTGATGATATTCTTCTCAAAGTCCAAGATAAACTCAACAGCTGGTCTAATACTTTTCTTTCCAATGGGGGAAGAATTACACTCCTCAAAAGTATATTGGCAGCTCTTCCTTCTTATTTATCACAAGTTTCTATTATGAAGAAATCCATCCAAACTACTCTTGAAAGAACTTTCAATAGATTCCTTTGGGCAGGCCAGAGAAAGCAAGTGCATTGGGTGAGATAGCAAAGAGTTTGTGACAGTGCTAGAGCTGGAGGTCTAGGGTTTAAAAGTTTCCAGCAGATTTTCTAAACTAACTTTTGCAAACTTTGGGTTATGTTTAGAGCACAAACTTCCATTTGGGCTACATTTTTGAATGGTAATTGCTGCAAAGATCTACATCCTTCTCTTGTGACTAATAGATTGGAGGATTTAAGAACTTGGAAGAATATGCTGAAGATGAGAACAAAGGCTGAACAACTTTTTATTTGGGATATTGGGGAAGGTAGACTCAATGTTTGGCTAGATAATTGGACTGGAGATGGCTTTATCCCTCCTCCAACTGGCTCTCAATTCAACCCCACAACACAAGTGGCTGACCTTTGGTCTGGTGGTGAATGGATCCAACAAGCTCTTCAGAATATCCTTGATAATAGATTACTCAACACTATCTTGAAGAAACTCATTGACAAATCCACGAAGGACAAACTTATTGTGAAGAAGATGGTCTCCCAGACCTTTTCAGCTTCCATTGCTAACTTCTGCTTTCCTCAACAGGAGACCCCTTGGACTAAATGTGTTTGGAACAAGTTTCTTTCTCCTTCCATGACCTTTTTCTCTTGGAAATTACTCTATGGCTTCATACCAACTGATAATATTTTAAAGTTAAAAAAGCTTGAGAGGCCCTTCAAGATGATGCCTGTGTAAAATTGAAGAGGAATCCCTTCCCTATTTATTCTTTAAATGCTCTCATGTTCAACAAGTCTGGAACATCTTGTTACCGAAACTAAAACTTAATACCATTCAGCTATCCTGGGATGATTTTTATTTAAGCTGAAAAGACTGGCATGACCAATCTCTCCCTCCCATTCCCTGTATCATTGCTTGGTTTGTTTGAATGGCCAGAAATAAGCTGAAATTTGCTGAAGTCCAAGTGAATGCCACTGCCATGGCCACTAATTTCTACAGCTATTTACAGAAATTGTACTGTCATATGAAGCTTACTGAGTCATATGAAGCTTCCTGAAATCCTATGCACAACCTCCCTTAATTGTTCAAGGAAATTTCAAACTATCCTTGTTCATTTGAGATGCCATCCTAAGGGTTGGGTCAAAGTCAACACTGATGGAAGCTTCATTTCTCTTAATGCTGGTTTTGGTGGGGTTTTCAGAAATGCAAGAGGTGAGTGTCTGCTATACTTTCAGTCTCCTGCCAGGGCTGAGGACCCTTTGGAAGCTGAAGCCCAAGCTGTTTATTGGGCAGTGTTCTTGGCCAAAAAGTGTAGTTGGAAAAAATTAATGGTGGAAAATGACTACATGAATTTAATTAACATCCTTGAAGGGAGAATATCTTCCCCTTGGTATTTGATTCATTGGATCACTGGTATACACACCTTGAGCTTGGAGATTAAGTTGCCCCTTTCTCATACATATAAGGAGGGTAACAGACCTGCTAATTAGCTTAGTAAGGCTGGCCTCCATGCTCAGAACCCCTCCATTGATACTTGTACCACTCCCCATTTAGAAGTACTATTGAAAGGAGATCTTGTTGACCTACCTTTCCTTAGAGTTTTTCCACTTTAAATTTTGGGAAGTGCCTTGTTTTTGCCTTCCTTTTTGTATCTCTTTTTATTACTGAAATATGAGCTTAGTATCCTTTTATATATATATATATATATATTAACATCTCTAAATAGAGTAGGATAATAAAATCCAGATTGTAAAATTCAAATCCAGATTGTAAAATTTTTTGAGCAATTTCATCATTCCCAAAATGTCCTCCAAATTCAGAATCATGACATTTTTGCATAACCTCCTAAATTTTTGTATAAGGCACGCATCGTCTTATAACTAAATCGTTACATTATGTATACAATTGAGGATCATCCCAAAAATAAGATTTTGCATCATAAATGAATTTCTTTTCCTATTGTTTTGTTAGTCCATATAGTAAAATACCACTAACGATATAATTCACAATATCAGCATACCAAGATATTTCTCATCCCTTTACGACATAAAGTTGTTCATTATAAAAGTTTCATTAATTACTTTTTCCAAATCAAGTATTTCTTCCTATTCTAGCCTAGATAGATGATCAGCAATTTGATTATCAGTCACTTTTCTATCGACTATTATAAAATTAAACTCTTGCATCACAAGTACCCATCTAAATAATCTTGGTTTAGCTTCCTTCTTTTGCATGAAATATTTAATAGCTGAATGGTTAGTATGCTCAACACATTTAACTCCAATCAGATATGATCTAAACTTATCAATATCATGCATAATGGCTAATAACACTTTTTTAGTGGTGGTGTAATTAATCTGAGCATCATTAAAAGTCTTACTAGCATAGTGTATGACTTTAAAAATCTTATCATATCTCTGCCCTAAAACAACTCCAATAGCATAAGCACTTGCATCACACATTAATTTAAAAGGTTTCTCCTAATAAGGTGAAACAATTATAGGAGCAGTGATCAACTTTTCCTTTAAAGATTCAAAGGCTTTAAGGTAATCTTGATTAAAGTCAAATTTTGTATCTTTTCCAGAAGTTGGCATAAAGGTTTAGTAATTTTTTTTAAAATCTTTAATATATCTCATGTAAAATCCAACATGTCCTAAAAAGTTCCTAACTTCCCTTACATTAGTTGGATAAGGTAAATTAGAGATCACTGGAATTTTAGCAGAATCTAATCTACTTCCATGCTCTACTTCCATGCTATTTTTTGAAATTTTATGTCCAAGCACAATTCCTCCTGCAACAATGAATTGACATTTTTCTTAGTTTAATACAATATTAGTCTTTTCAAAATGTTCCAAAACTTTTTCTAAATGATTTAGACATATTTTGAATGAAGTTCCAAATATTGAAAAATCATCCATAAAGTTCTTCAATCCCTTTTTTTTTTCATCAAATCTTTGAAAATTGACATCATACATCTTTGAAATGTTACAGGTGCATTACATAATCCAAAGGGCATTCTGTGGAAAATAAATATTTCATAAGGACTAGTAAATGTTGTTTTCTCTTGATCCTCTAGAGCAATAGGTATTTGATGATAACTAGTATATCCATCTAAAAAAAAAAATATTTGTGCCCATCTAGCCTATCTAACATCCGGTCCAAGAAAGGTAAAGGAAAATGATCCTTCCTGGTGTTAGAATTTAATTTTCTATAATCTTTGTAGATTCTCCAAGTAGTGAATTATCTTGTTGAAATTAATTCATTATGCTTATTTTTCACTACAATCACACATCCTTTCTTTGGAACACAGTGAATTGGACTTACTCAAGCATTGTCTGAAATAAGATATATTATTCTAGCAGCTAACCATTTTAAAATTTCTTTCTTCACAACTTCTTTCATCATAGGATTTAATCTTCTTTCAGGATAAACTTTTGGTTCATGTTGATCTTCTAATAAAATTCTATGCATTATGCAAAATTCTATGCATACAAATTGAAGGATTGATTCCTTTAATATCAGCTGATGTCCATCCAAATGCTTTCTTATAACTTTTCAAAATTTCCAACAACTATTGTTCTTGCTTATTTGTTATATCTAAGCATACTATAAAAGGTAATGTAGATAAATCTCCTAAGAATGCATACTTTAAATGTGTAGGAAGTGTTTTCAGTTCTAGTTCAGGAGGTTTCTCAACAGATGAAATCAAATTCTTGTTATTTTCTATAGAATCTAACATTTTAAGGGCCCGTTTGGGGAAGCTTATAGGGTGCGGCGACATTTTTTGAATGCCGCATTACTGTTTGAATATCGCGATGGCTCTAGATTTTTGGTGTCGTTGCGTATTCTGATAACAATTTTCTTCCTATCTTCGCAAGCGGGATATCCCCTGCATCTCGCGTATGAGTTTTGCGTTAGAAAAAAATTTCTGTGCTGCCTGCATATTTCCCAGCGCCCCTTCTTCCGCTTGCTTTGGAGATCCCTTGGCCACCCTAGAAGAATCATCACAGATCTCCCTCGATTGGGAGAATTGCCGCCTCGCTCGGCTCGCAAAAAGGAGAATCACATAAATCATAGATCTCCCTCCTTCTCCTCTGCTCCTTAGCAGAGAGCATCACAGACCCCTCAACTCACCTTGCAAATCTCCCTCAGCTTATCCTTTTGAGGAGAATCAATCTCCTCCACTCCTCTCCTCTACTCCCTCGGTTCACCCTTCCAGAATCTGTGCAAGGCATACCCGATATACCTCTCCTTCCTTCACACGACCCTAGCATTTTGATTTGACTTTCTGATTCCTTTCCCCTGAGATCCTTCTGAGATCCTTGAAGTTCATTCGTTTCCTAGGATCCTTTCCCCTGCAATCCTTTCTTAAGATATACCTGATTCCTTTCACCTGATGACCCTTCATGCCTTGCTTTGACATTAGTACTGTTTCTATTTATTTCCTTGTAGCTGCTAGTATTACTTCCCATCCATTTTAACAAATTATTTCGTTGAAACTATTTTTTTCCCAGAGAGAATGACATCAGAAATATACTTCAATAGGCCATATATATATATACATACATATATATATATAAATGAGATAAACTTGAATGAGAAATGCTTTGCTTGGTTTTTAACACTGAACTCTTCCTTAAGCAAAACATATATCCATTAAAGTACAGGGAACTAATAATCTAAATAAACTTGAAACTGTTGTTTAAGGTGTTTGTAGTTTGTTTCATGTCTTCCTTACTTATTTCTCGTTACAACTATTGTATGTTATCTTTTGAACTGAGCTGTGATGATTTCTGAGCTCTGTATTATAAACTTTTGTTTTAATTTTAGTTATGTTGCAAACAGCTTAACCAAACAAGGGCATAATGGTCATTTATCAAACAACAGCTCCCAGTAAATAAGTTACCTCAAACAACAAGCCAACTTATTTTGATATTCTGTAGATTATTAGATTATTAGAATAATCTGCTTATCAGCAGATTATAAATAATCAACAGCTGCCCCAAACAAACCCTAAATTTTTTCTTAACATAATCCAAATCCTCTTTACTCACTTCCATAGATTCATCTTGAATTTTATCATCATCTTGTTATTCCATATATTCCTTTTCAAATTCTCTTTCAAAATTCTTCTTAAAATATTCATGGCTTAAATATTTGTTAATATCCATTCTGAAACAATCAATCTCTTTCTCTTTTGCAGGGTATCTCATTGATTTTGTAATATTAAATGTAACCTCTTGATCACTAACTCTCATAGTTAGTTCTTCTTTATGCACATCTATCAGAGCTCTTCCTGTGGCTGGAAATGGAATTCCTAAAATGATAGGAATTTCTTTTTCTTCCTCCATATCTAATACAATAAATTCCACAAGAAAGTTAAATTTATCAACTTTTACTAAAACATCTTCTATAACACCTTTAGGATAGGTAATCGAATGATCAACTAACTGAAAAGTTACAATAGTAGGTGAAATAACTCGTAAGCCCAACCTTCTAAAAATTGATAATGACATAAGATTAATACTGACTCCTAAATCACATAAAGCTTTTCCTTAAAATCATTCGCCAATAGCATAAGGAATTATAAAACTCCCAGGTTCTTTATGTTTTTCAGGAAGGTTTTTTGAATTATAGTGCTACACTCTTCACTGAGTGTAACAGTCTTCACTGAGTGTAACGGTCTCATTATTTATAAAACTTCCATTTCTTATTAAGTATATCCTACATGAACTTCACATAGCTTGCCATTTGTTCCAAAGCTTCAACAAATGGAATGTTTATCATGAATTTCTATGAAATTTCCAAAAATTTAGAAAATTTGTTGTCTCTGTTTTTCTACTTCAATCTTTGAGGAAATGGAGGTGGTCATCTGTCTACAGAGATTTTCATTAGTTTAATAGGACTTTCTGGTTCAAAATGAAAATCTTCACTAGATTTTTCATTTTCTATCTCATCTTTTTCAATTTCAACTTGTTGTTGAACTCTGTTTGCTAATTCTTTTCCACTTCTTAGTTGAATAACTTTAATTTGCTCTTTTCTCTGATTTTTAGGATTTAATTCAACATTACTAGGTAATATTCCTGGAGGTCTATTGCTAAGTACAGTAGAAATACACCCCAATTGATTTTTCATGTTTCTAATTACAGCTCCTTGACTCTGTAATTGACTTCCCATTTGCAATATCAATTCTTCCATTGATAATTTTTTCTCCTTACTTTGCAAATTACTAAATCCTGGGGGGTAATAAGGTTTATAAGCTTGATTTCCTTGATTGTTTGAGCTTTCTACTGGTTTAACAACATTGTTTCCCCATTGTGGATTTGCGGCATTTGAGTTATTATTACTCCAACGAAAGTTGGATGATTCTTCCAACTAGGATTATAATAAATGACATAAGGATTATTAGAGCAATTGTTTATTGCATTTAAAGTCTCGTAAGAAGATTGAGATTCTGTCATTTGTCACAATGAGTTGTCCAAACGAGTATTCCTCAAGCACAGGTGTTATTCAACAATAATTCATTCTATATTGATCTATCTTCTTTGATATAGAGGGCATTTGAGTAGCTAATATAAATATTGCATCATAATTATGAATACTAACTACTCTTTTTAGATTTACCCTTTCTGAGGGCCATTAAAAATTTTTAGTAGCCATCTCTTTAATTAATGAATATGCTTCATCAAATGGTTTGACATTAATGATCTACCAGCAACAACATCAATTATCGATGGAAGAGATCTAATCAATCCATTGTAAAATGTATGAATTATTAATGAATCTTGTAACATTTGGTGTGGACACTTTCTAAGGAGATCTTTAAATCTTTCCCAGGCTTCACAAATTGATTCCCCTTCAAACTGATAAAAAAGATGTAATATCATTTAATATCATTTCTAAGCTTAGTATCATTTCTAAGCTTAGCAATTTTTGACGATGGGAAATATTTAGATAAAAATTTTTGTGATAAATCTCCCCCAGTTTTGATAGATTCGGGTGCTAATGAGTTTAACCACATCTTAGCTTTATCCCTCAGTGAAAAATGAAAAGTAAGTCTGACAACATCATTTGACACTCCATCATATTTGAATGTAGCACACAATTCTAGAAAATTAGCAAGGTGTAAATTGGGACCTTTAATTGGTGTTCCCCCAAAGTGATTGTTTTGTACCATTGGGATAATAACAGGTTTAAGCTCAAATGAATTGACATGTACAACAGGGTTTTGTATACTTACATGAATTTCATCTGCTGTAGGATTAACAGATTAACATAATCCCGGATTAACATAATCCCTTAAAAGTCTCTGATGATGTTCATTTTCATTTCCAACATTACTTGAGTTGCAGGCCATTTTGCAGGAATGATTTTTCTCTTTTTGTTGTTTTCAAATTTTTTTAAAACTTCTTTCTAATTCAGAATCTTAAAATACTAAGTTTTCAGATCTTATACTATGTATAAACAAAATAAAACAAGTAATTAAAAATAAGCAACACACTTAAATATGAAAATGTTTAAACTAAACTACAAATGCTCTTTTTTATATTTATATTTTAAAATAAAAAGAAATAACTATTACTTTCTGTTACAAATTATATCAATGCGTCTAGAACATATGTTTCTCAACACATTTTAACAATTCAATTGGCCAGATTGAAAAGTAAAGAAAGATTGGAGTTTAAATTATCACAAATTATCGACATTTAAAACATTAGAAAATAAAATCAATTCTTCACAAAACCATTTCTTCAAAGTAGGGAGAAGGTTAAATAAAACTACTCAGAATTAATGAGAAGGATAAGATAAAACACATATTTCATATATAAAAATAAGTTTACAAACAAAAGAAATGAAAAATACAACTTATCTCACAATCCTTCTCAAGAAAATCCTTATAAGTTCCCTCCAAGCCTTTATCTCTTTTCAAGCACTCTCAATTCTCTCTTAGAAGTGTATTGAAGAAGAAATCTCTCACCTTCCATCTCCTCTTACAACCTTAGAAGAAAATCTCCAAGCCCTTGACTTTCTCTCTCTATCTCTCCTTCTTGGTTCTGACACCACCTATCTTTTTTTGCCCCTCTTTAGAAGTTCTTCTTGAACTTTATTTTATTTTTGGGTTGCCTCATCTGAAAAGATTTTCAATTTCCCTCCAAAAATCAAAAGTCAACCCTTAGAATTCAAAAGATGTGACCCTTTGATTCAAGAGTCAAATCCCTTCAAATTAGAACCTTCCAAAATATCTAGATCCATTGAATCACTGCATGGTGTGTTTAGAACAAGTGTCCATTTGAAAATCATAAAATTTGTTTTAAACTACCTTAATTTGAAAAAGTCTCACCTGACACATCATGTGCCAGCGCTCTGGATTTTGGCACATAATGCGCCAAACCCCAAAATTGTCTGTTTTACTCCAAATTTTGCTCCTTTTGCCATTTTTGGTCCAAATGCCTAAAAATGGTATAACTGCAACGAAAACACAAAAATTTCTTTAAAGTGCAATATCGCTAAAAATAGACATAAAAATGGTACTTAGAACAATATATTATTTTTGTGTATCATAGAGCTGCCAAATGGTTTAGTTAAGAACTTCATAAAATTAGAAAACCTATTTGTCATGAGGTTTACTGGGGCTCAGCACCACATCACCATCAGTGATCTTGTGGTTAAGAAACAATGACCAGATGAGACATTGGTGCACTATTTTTTATGATAGAGGAATTTAAGTATGAAATGCGAACCTTAGCTCTAAGAACAACATGTAATTGGAATCCTGCTAAAGAGTATTCATGGCCTGATAGCGTTTCTCCTTATTGGTTTTACCATCAAGACTTTTGAGAGGTTACTTAGCAAGGCTGACGGTCTTCAAGAGGAAGTGAAACAAACTAGT
>NW_018252489.1:29199-31982 GCF_001263595.1 Phalaenopsis equestris
TCTATTAATGTCATTTCAGCGTATCTTATTGGTTTGATAAACCCGTACATGACCGATGATGGATGGAGTACAACATGTGCAAATTCATCCATGATACTCCATCCAGGTAGATGCTACAACAGATTCAGACAAATTTGGTGTATGCTGCAATTCAAAGTTTGAGATCTGCTCAGCCAACATTATCGATTACAGTTGAAGAGCCACCATAGGAGGAGAAAACAGAGAAGATCACGGAGGAAAAAGACACTAAAGACATGAAAAGTAGACTAGGGACTGCTTTTCCTAGGATGGTTGTTTGTGATTTAGTGGAGAAATCCCTCAAACCTCTGACTCTGTATGATTATTTGCTTACCCCCATAGGGTACTACAATGAGAAGAGTTCTGATGTTGGCTACGTTTTGACTGTTTTTAGCAATAATGTAACTAATGAAAACTAACCTAATATGGTTCTTTATTTCAATTCTAATAGTAATTCTCAAATTGTGCAAAACCTCATCGCAGTAAGGGGGAGGGTGTCGACGAAGACGTTTACAATAGCTCAGGAAGTGACATACTACTTTGTGAATTTTAGGGACCACCTTTCAAAATGGAAGTTGAACCCTTTCACTCTGAAAGGACTCCAAGAAAATTAGCTATCCCAGTTCAAAACAAAATACCTGCAGTTTCAATGCAAAATTTGAAAGAGGTAGCATAAATCAACTTAAGAAGCAAAAAAGTTCTACCTCTAATAACGAGTTTGAAAGATAATGAAAAGTAGATGGTTAATCAAGGGAAGCCAACACCTCCAACAAACAAAGTATCCATTTGGGAAGGAGTTAAAAAGTGGAATACTACATGTTAGCCCATATTCAGAAGTTGCCCGCTAAACTAAGCATCAACGACACTCTGATCCTGTCAAAGGAGATGAGGGAAGCTCTGGTTAGAGCCTTGCTAAACCCAGAGATTTTCTTAGCTCAAATGGCCAATAACTCCTTGAATGAGGGCTGCTCTTTGAGAGAACATTATGGTGTTACTTTCATGGACAATGACTTTCTGCTCCGTATAGCGAACCATAACCAACCTCTGTACATCTCAGTCACCATTGGAAAGTTTACAGTCTTCAGAGTGTTAGTTGATTTGGGAGCATCTTTAAATGTGATGAACCTTCATAATTTTGCTTACTTGGTGATTGATGCCCGAGAGCTCAAAACTTACAGGATGATATTAAGAGGCTTCAATTAGTGGGGAGAAATAGCTATTGGATTGATAATATTACCTATGGTGATTGGTGATCTATCAAGGAAAACCACACAATCCACATAATTGATTTTGGTACATCATTCAATGACCTACTGGGTCGATCCTGGATCCACAAATACCATATGGTTCCTTCATCTTTACATCAGTGTATAAAATATTATGAAGGCGGAGAAGAACGATGCATCAAGGGAGATTTACAGCCATTTTGTTTGCATGAAATTGGTATCCATGAAGATCCTGCCTACTATGCACCTCTGAAAAAGACAATTTTCTCCAAAAATATAGCGCTAGACAAGGTAAAAGATCTGGGAGAGACACAAGATGAAGAGCACCCAAATTTAGTTTAGCAGCTCCTCACCACTCTCTTACAGCGAGATGGTGAAGGTTTCTCTAGAGCTCACACCTGAGGTAGAGGCCAAGGACGAGGTTGATTTAAAAATGATGGGAATGTTAAAAGAAATAAGCGATGATTATAATTCCAAAGAAGCTTCAGTTTGAGATTTCTTTAGAAGATGTGAAGAATGAAGAATACAAATCAATGATGAGAAGATCAACAACTATGTGCAGATTTTGACCCTAACCCCTATCCATTCTAATAAGATTGAGAGGTCGGTGGTCAAGGAAGTACATGATGTTGATGTGAAACCATTCAAGTTCTACCAAGGTTCTTCTTCTTTTAACCTTGAAAATGATGTAAAACTAGAAGATATTGCTTCATCTAAATTAATGGAACTACCTTTCGAGTGGTATTCTCCTTGCGTTTAGAAATTAATTCAACATGGTGTCATACCTGAGCAGTGGTGAAAAGATCAGTCAAACCTCTTTGAGAAATTATGGAGAAATATGAGCCGACTTTTCAGTTCAAAGCATGGTCTTAGGTTTGACATGGTAAGGCTAGTGGATGATACAAAATTTTTCCTGGTTGTCACTGATGAGCTGACCAAAGAAAAATATGTTGAGATTTTCATACCTATTTTATACTAATATTGATGATATTACACTTCAAAGAAGGGTATTTTTGATGCTTTGTTGCAGGTATGTTGAATTATGGTCATTTGAGCAAAAAGATGCAAAGGAGCGAATTTGGAGTGCAAAAGGAGCGAATTTGGAGTGAAAATGACCAAAATATGAGTATTTGAACTAGGGCACCGACGGCGAGCCAAATGGCACCGACGGTGGGTTTTTCCCAAGAGTTCAGAATTAAATATTCTACAAGGCCGCCAAAGGCGTCCTCGAGGCCGCTGACGGTGAGATCGGCTGTTATCTCAACAGGTGCATTGAATGTGGATGATTTTTTAGGGGATGCTTAGGCAACTCTTGTGAAAACTCTTCTACAACTTTAAGAGAAACTTTTGGCTGATAATTGAGGAGTTGGGGAGGAAGTTGAAGAGAGGGGGAGGAAGTTGAGTAGAGTGTAGAGAGTCTGGTAGAGTGTAGAGAGTTTAACTTAGGGTTAGATTGTGAGAAATTCTTTGAGAGATTGTAAGAGTGGAGGGAAAGTGAGAGATTTCTTCCTCCTTGCCACTTTGAAGAAGAATTCTGTG
>NW_018252489.1:32065-32316 GCF_001263595.1 Phalaenopsis equestris
GTATGACTTTTAATTTGTATGACTTTGCTTTTATATATAAATTCTGAGTTTTGTTGTATCTTCCCGATGAGTTCTGAGTAATTTTCTCTGTCTTTCTCCTTGCCTTTAGATTTTGGGAAATGGTGATTTGAATTGGTTGAGCCTTGAGAATGTTAAAGAAGTTGTGATGATCTTTTCACTTCGATCTTAATTTACTTTCAATCTAGCGAATTGATTTGTTAAAATATGTTGTTAAAATATGTTGAGTTTTA
>NW_018252489.1:32750-34648 GCF_001263595.1 Phalaenopsis equestris
AGAGTTATTAAAATTACATATTTATTTCAATTGTCTATTAGTGACAGATAAGCAATTTGAACTATATTGTTGTGTTTAAGTATTGATTTTCTAAAATCTTAGTTCGTATCCTCTAATATTACTCCCTTGTGGGATTGATATCCAGGACTCCATTTGAGCCCTGTATTACTTGAGCGATACGTATACATACGTATACTTGCGTTAATAAGTGTGACTTTGTAATTATTGAATATTTTATACACCTCTTTATTGAATTTATAACCGCTGTCAAGTTTTTGGCGCCGTTGCTGAGGAATTAAATCTTCTAGCAGCAGTATCAAATTCTTGTAATTTTAAGCATATATAAAGTCACTGTCAAGTTTTTAACGCCATTGCTGGGGACTAAACAAAAATCATAATTAGAGTAATAGACAAATTAGGACTATTAAAAAACTTTTACTGGAATTGCAACTTATCTTCACTTCATATTTAGTTAACTGTTTTTAGTTAATTATATTACTGAGTACTGATTTCAAATTGTATGTGTAAATTTAGACCTGAAAATCTTATACAAAAACCCCAGATCCAGATCCACCAGTTGTGGCCTCCGAATTAGAAGGATTTGAAAACTAAGAAGACAACCTAGAAATCCTGACACAATGGAAAACAATGTGAACAATCAAGGAATAGAGAATGAACACCAACCTAGACCTCTACAAGATTATGCAAATCCTACAGCAGATGAAATTCACTTATCTATCCAAAATCCTGATGTAGCTGCTAATTCATTTGAGCTTAAACTTGCTATTATCCAAATGGTACCAAACAATCAATTAAAAATTTCTATCCAATATTTCCCTCCATCTAAAGCTGCTAAACTTAGAAATGACATAACATTGTTTTATCAGATTGATGGAGAGTCAATATATGAAGTTTGGGAGAGATTTAAAGATCTTCTTAGGAAGTGCCCTCATCATTCGTTACTAGATGGTTTGATAATTCAAACTTTTTATAATGGATTAGTGGCTTCTCTTAGATCAATTATAGATGTTGCTGCTGGTGGTTCTTTAATGTCAAAACCTTTTAATGAGGCTTATTTATTAATAGAAGAGATGGATACCAATAATTTTTAATGGCCCTTTGAAAGGATAAATCCTAAAAGAGTCGCTAGTATCCACAATTCTGATGCAATATCTATGTTAGTTTTGCAGATTGCTGCAATATCAAAGAAATTAGATCATTATGGAATGAATTATTCTCCAACACCTATTATGATGGAAGAGAATTCATTTGAGAAATTTGTGGATGTTCAACGTTCGTATGAGACTTTAAATGCTATTTATAATAGACCCACAACCATTATTCGAACAATTTGAGTAACAATTCTTCTACAAATCAATAATGGGCGAACAACCCAGTGAACTCATTAGGAAATTCGTCCAACCAAGGAAATGTTAATTAATGACCTTCTTATCTTCCAAGATTTAACAGTAACTCTCAAATTAAGGAAAAGAAGTTGTCTATGGAAGAGATGATATTAAACATGGGTCAACAATTACAGAATCAAGGAAATAAATTACAAATTCAAGGAAATCAGTTACAAAATCAAGGAACTGCTATTAAGAATATTGAAAATCAATTGTGGCATATCGCTACTGCACTTAGTAACTGAACATTAGGAACTTTTCTTAGTGTTGTGGAACCTAATCCTAAAGCTCAAGGAAAAGAATAGATAAAAGCTTTACAATTACAAAGTGGAAATGAATTGGAAACAAGAGTGCAGAAAGAAATGGAAACTGAAAAAGAGAAAGTGGATACAAAAAAAGAAAAGGATCATGAATACCTAGATTTACAATATCCACTTACACCAATGAAAATTACTATGGAGAAACCTCCACCACCGTTTCCTCAAAGATTGA
>NW_018252489.1:34676-38220 GCF_001263595.1 Phalaenopsis equestris
CAATTTTCTAAGTTTTTAGAAATTCTTAAGAAATTAACGGTAAATATTCCTTTAGAGCAAATGCCCAAGCAAATGCCCAATTATGTGAAGTTTATGAAAGAATTTTGAACAAGAAAAAGAAGTTCATTGATAATGAAACTATTGCACTTAGCGAAGAGTGTAGTGGAATTATTCAGAAAAAGCTTCCGAAAAAATTAAAAGATCCAGGTAATTTCACTATACCGTGTGCTATCGGTGAAAAATTTTACGAAATAGCTTTATGTGATTTGGGAGCCAGCATTAATCTTATGCCTCTATCAATCTTCAAAAGATTAGGATTAGGAGAAGTCTCACCTACTTCTGTAACTCTTCAGTTAGCAGCTCGTTCAGTTACTTATCTTAAGGGAGTTATAGAAGATGTGTTAGTAAAAGTTGATAAATTTATCTTTCCTATGGATTTCATTCTTTTAGATATGGAGAGATATGGAGGAAGATAAATCAATTTAGGGAGACCATTTTTAGCTACTGGATTTTTTAGCTACTGGAAAAGCCTACTGGAAAAGCTATGATAGATGTTCAAAAGGGAGAATCAACTATGAGAGTTAACAATCAAGAACTGAATTTTAACATTGCAGAATCTATGTAATACCCTGCTGTTGAAAGAGATAATGAATGTTTTCGCATGTAAATTAGTGAACATCTATTGCATGAACATTTTAAAGAACATTTTGAAAAGAAAGAACATTTTGAAGACAAAGATGAAGTTATTTTGGATGAAACAGAAAATGAAGAATTAAATTATGTTCAGGAAAGATTTGTTTAGGAAAGATTTGAGGTGCTTGATATTACAGAAAATGCTGATAAGAATCTATTTCCGTCAATTATAAAACCACCTGAACTTGAGTTGAAAATATTGCCTAACCACTTGAAGTATGTGTTTCTGGGAAACTCATCTACATTACCTGTTATTATATCTTCAGAGTTAAATGATTTGCAAGAGCAAAGACTTTTGGATATATTAAAAAGATATAAGAAAGCTTTTGGTTGGACCTTAGCAGATATTAAAGGAATCAGTCCTTCGATCTGCATGCACATAATTATACTAGATGAACAATAAAAACTAAGAGTTGATCCACAAAGGAGATTAAACCCAATGATGAAAGAAGTAGTCAAGAGGGAAATGTTGAAATGTTTGGACACCAGAATTATGTATCCTATTTCAAACAGTGCTTGGGTAAGTCCAATTCATTGTGTTCCTAAGAAAGGAGGAGTGACTGTTGAAATAAAAGAGAATAATGAATTAAACCTATCAGAAAAGTTACTAGGTGGCGTATTTGCATTGATTATAGAAAATTAAGCACTGTCACTAGGAAAGATCACTTCCCTTTACCATTTTTAGACCAAATAGTAGATAGACTTGCTGAGAAAAAATATTTTTGTTTTTTAGATGGATATATCGGTTACCATCAAATTCCTATTGCTCCTAAGGATCAAGAAAAGACAACATTTACTAGTCCTTTTGGAACTTTTACTTTTCGAAGAATGTATTTCGGATTATGTAATGCACCTGCAACATTCCAGAGATGTATGATGTCTATATTTAGTAAGTTAATTGATGATAGATTGGAAGTATTTATGAATGATTTCTCTGTATTTGGAACATCATTTGACGCATGCTTAAATTATCTTGAAAAAGTTTTGGAGTTATGCGAAAGAACTAATTTAGTTCTAAATTGGGAGAAATGTCAATTTATGGTTGCAGGAGGAATTGTGTTAGGGCATAAAATTTTGAAAATGGTATGGAAGCAGACCCTACAAAAATTCAAGTTAAATCTAAATTAACAACTCCTACTAATGTAAGAGAGGTTAGGAGTTTTCTTGTACATGTTGGTTTTTACAGGCATTTTATTAAAGATTTTTCAAAAATTTCTAAACCTCTATGCCAACTTTTAGAAAAGGACAAAAAAATTGAATTTACTGAAAATTGTTTAAATGCCTTTGAGTTATTAAAAGAAAAATTATTCACAGCCCCTATTATAGTTTCACCTAACTGAGTGAAACCATTCGAACTGATGTGCGACGCTAGTGATTATGCTATTGGAGCTATTCTTGGATAAAGGTATGAAAAGATTTTTAAAGTTATATACTACGTTAGTAAAACTCTTAATGATGCTCAAATTAACTATACTGTTACTGAAAAAGTGTTACTGGCCATTGTGTATGCTTTAGAAAAATTTTAATATTATTTAATTGGGACTAAATGTGTTGTGCACACTGATCACTCTGCTATTAAATATCCGATGCAAAAGAAGGATGCCAAACCAAGGTTAATTAGATAGATACTTTTGATGCAAGAATTTGATATTGTGGTTATTGATAGAAAGGGAACTGATAATCAAATTGCTGATCATTTGTCGAGATTAGAAAATCATGAATTATATGACACCAATAATGAAATTACAGACAGTTTACCTGATGAACAACTTTATAATATAGTGAGTGAAAAATATCATGGTGTGCTGATATTGTTAATTATATTGTAAGTGATATTTTACCACCTGTGCTGACATTACAACAACAAAAGAAAATTCATTCATGATGTGAAAGCATATTTTTGGGATGAACCTAATTTATATAAATAATTTAAGGATCTTATTATGAGAAGATGTGTACCTTATGAAGAAACTGAACTAATCATTCAGAAATCTCATGATTATGAATTTGGAGGATATTTTGTGATTGATTAAACTACTTATAAAATTTTACAAGCTGGATTCTATTGACCTACTTTCTTTAAAGATGTTTAAAGATACATAACAACTTGTGAACGATGCCAACGAGTAGGCAATATATATAGAAGAAATGAAATGCCTTTGAATTTCATGTTAGAAGTTGAGATTTTTAATGTTTGGGAATTAGATTTCATGGGACCATTTATTCCTTCATCTAGAAAATTATACATATTAATTGCAGTAGACTACATTTCGAAGTGGATTGAAGAAAAAACTATACCTCGTTGTGACGCTAAAAGTGTTTCAAGATTTTTAATGAAAAATATTTTCATTAGATACTGAATGCCGTCCCATTTTAGAAATAAATACATTCAGAGATTAGCAGAAAAGTTTAATATTATTCATAGAATCTCTACTTCCTATCACCCTCAAACCAGTGGGTTTCTTAAAGTTTCTAATAGAGAGATTAAACAAATACTTGAGAAGACTGTAAACCCTAGTAGAGTAGATTTGTCTACTAGACTGAATACCACATTATGAGCTTACAGTACTGCTAATAAAACTCCTATTGGAATGGCTCCTTACAGGCTGATTTTTGGGAAGACTTGTCACTTACCAATAGAATTGGGACATAAAGGATATTGGGCGATTAAGGAATTCAATTATAATTTGAAAGATGCTGGTGAGAAGAGATTGTTACAATTCAATAAATTGGAAAAACTAAGAAATGAATCTTATTATAATGACAGAATTTATAAGGAGGAACTAAATTTATGGCATGATTGGAAGATTAACTAGAAGAACTTTGAACCAGGACAAGAAGTTTTGCTTTA
>NW_018252489.1:38244-41164 GCF_001263595.1 Phalaenopsis equestris
CCTTTACTGTGACTCAAGTTTATACTTACGGAGCTATTAAAATTGAAGATCAAAAGACTGGGAATAGATTTAAAGTAAATGGACACAGATTAAAGCCGTATTTTGAGGGTAAAAGACCAAATTTTAAAGAGGTTTTAATGTTGAGTCAACCTGAATAATATCTTAATAGGTTGGGCTGACGACGTTAAACCAAGTCCTTTATGGGAGGCAACCCATAGTTATCTTTATTTTTATTGTGAATATAGTATTTTTATTTGAAATTATTATTAGTTTGTGGTAGTATTGAACTCAACTACTCATGTTTACCCTTGAATCATCATAAAAATTGGATCTATAGAAAAAAATGGGAACGCATTCGGACTAAAGAAAAACTGTGAAATTTTTTCCTTAGGCGCCGACGGCGCCATCGACGCCGCCGATGGCGGGGTTTTCCCGAGAGTCGAAGCAATTAATTCTAAAGGCTCACCCGTCGACGGCGAGAACGGTGGGATGACAATTTCTGGAGTTTGAATGGATGGTTTTTGGCAATTTTAGGCGGGATCTACTCCCTATAAACTTCCAAATTCAGTTCCTAAGTTTGTATTTCCCCAAAAATGAATTGAAACTCCACCAAATTCATCCCTATGGCATCCAATTCCCCTAAAAATCATAGATTGCGAGTGTTCAACAAGAGAAAGTTCATTAGTTTCGAGGCACAACAAATCTTCAACAAAGGGCTGATAAAGAGGAGATTAATCAAGGAAAGAGGATTCATGAATTGAGGATTGAACAATCCTTTGACAACAAATGAAGAGATGATTGTGCGACGAAGATACGAAGATGTGAAGTGTTGTGCCACACTACAACCGCCGTAATTGTTCCTGTGGTGAAGGAGTGTTATGCTAATTTGCATGGAATCAACCAGGGAGTCATCTATGTGCGAGGTAGATGGATAACATTTAGTCCTGGACGAATTAATGAGTTATATATGATCAAGAATGTTCCTGTCTGCCATTATTCCAACTTAGTTCCGATAAGAAACCTGATGAATGAGATCTACCAATATTTGACGGATGAAACAAAAGACTGGGAAATGAGAGAAAAAGGGTATGTTAGTTTTTCTGCGACACTTCTAAACCCCTTTTCTAAACACTAGCACTTCTTCATTTCTGCAAAATTATTACCGATAATGAAGATCGATAAAGTTACTAAGGAAAATGCTATTTTGAATTACTGTATCCAAATGGGACTGCCGATTGATATTGGATCGATAATTGTGAAGTCTGTTTTGGGCCTGATCATTCATGGATCAACTTATGGGCTTGGACATCCTTCAACGATTTTCTTACTCTCAGTCATTTCCAAGTATCTTATGAGAATTGGGAAAATGTACTTCTACCTTGGAAGCCTTTGGACCCACCCGAGAGGTTCCCAACCAATGAAGATGAGAATGATGTGACTGTTATAGTGGATCAATCTTCTCAGAATTCACTTCCTATTCAGCCTTTAGCTCCAGACAAGACACTAGTGATGCTGCGCAAAATGAAGAAATTGGAGAAAGAGGTACAAAATGTTATGAATGTAATTAACAATATCTCTATTTTTTTTGATCATCTAGACTGGAGGAAGAAAGAGCATTTTGATCACTCTGGACATATCGAAGGAAGTTTGATATGATTGATGAGAAAGATGGGATTGATAGAAGAATACTCTATTGAAGAATTTCCATACCGACCCTTCTATAACCTCTTCGTTCATGTTCAACCAATGGGTCATCTCAGAGGAGAAACAAACACTGAATCGAAAGAGTAGTAGATTTACCTTGCTACCTATATTTCTATGTGTGCAATTTGATTTGAACTTTATGTTTGACTTGCTTTTAGATTTTACTTTTAGATCTCAGTATAGTTGAAATTGAGCATAGGATGTTTGTTTTCAGCATTTAGAGTGTTGTAGCTTGGATTGCGGCGGAGAAAATACCAAACATATGTGTGTCGTGTAACGTGTATTGTAACCCTTGAAATTTATATATAATTGTGATGTTTTGTGTTATGAATGTTTATTTGTGTTAGTACATCATTTAATCACATAAAGTTTATGTCTATAATTATTGAAAAAATGTCGTCGAGGCTTGAAATTGATTGAAATCGCAAAAATCTGGAAATTGACCCAATTTTGAAAATCTCGCCGACGGTGGATTTTTCCCTAGACTTAGGCTATTAATTCAATAGAGCTCGCTGACGGCGCCGAGACCGTGCCGACGGCGAGATCCCGAAAAAACACTTTTAACTACGATTTTGACCAGTCAACAACCACTATTCATCATCCTCTTCCTCTTATGCAATTGAATAATTTTTAATTATTGTTTTAAATGTTTAGTGTGGTAGTTGAAATTTGCATGTGTAGTTATAATAGATGTTGATTAGTACTTTGTATTTGTAATGTGATGTGATTTTTATTTTCATTTTACTTTGTAATTATTTATATTTGTAATTATTTTTTGTTTAGTATTGTAGATGTGTTAGTAAAATATTGTGTTTGTATAATGTTTAGTTTTGTACTTACTTCAAAATTTCATTACCCAGTAAATTCTCTAATGATTTATATGTATAGAAAGGTCCTAAGATTATAGACCAGTTGAAGTTAAAATTTTGAGAAGGAACTGCAAAATTTCAGAATGATGAAAATGACTAAAGTAGTGAGGTATAATTTATATTTAGAATTTTTTTTTCAACTGTATCATTCCATATTAAAAAAATTAAGTTTGGGGGAGGGAAGAAAAAGATTAACTATTAGATGTTCTCAATTTAAATATATTCAAAAATTATTAATATGATTTTATGTAGTGAATTTAATTCAGATAACTATATTTTATAGATATTTAAATATTATGGTAGATTTAAAGGAATATTTTTGTAATGAAAATTAATTTTGTAGATTA
>NW_018252489.1:41851-88335 GCF_001263595.1 Phalaenopsis equestris
TTAAAGAAAGGTATTTTTTGATGTTTTGTTGCAGGTATGTTGAATTATGGTCATTGGTGCAAAAAGATGCAAAAAGGAGCAAATTTGGAGCGAAAAAGACCAAAATATGAAGATTTGAACTAGGGCGCCGACGTCGAGCCCAACGGCGCCGGGTTTTTCCTGAGAGTTCAGAATCAAATATTCCAGAAGGCCACCGATGGTGCCCTCGAGGCCACCGATGGCAAGATCGATGGTTATCTCAACAGATGCATTGAATGTGGACGATTTTTGAGGGGATGCTTAGGCAACTCTTGGGAAAACTCTTCTACAACTTTAAGAGAAACTTTTGGCAGAAATTTGAGAGAGGGGAGAGTAAGTTGAGTAGAGTGTAAAGTGTCCGGTAGAGTGTTGAGAGTTTAACTTTTGGCAGAACTTCACATTAGAAACTTTATTAGTAGAATTAATTATTTAAGAGTTATTAAAATTACATATTTTTTTCAATTTCTTATTAATAAGCAATTTGAACTATATTGCTGTGATTAAGTATTGATTTTCTAAAATCTTAGTTTGTAGCCTCTAATATTACTCCCTATGGGATCGATATCCAGGACTCCATTAGAGCCCTGTATTACTTGAGCGATACATATACTTGCATTGATAAGTGTGACTTTGCAATTATTGAATATTTTATACACCTCTTTACTGAATTTATAACCGCTGTCAAGTTTTTGGCACCGTTTCTGGGAAATTAAATCTTCTAGCAGCAGTATCGAATTCTTGTAATTTTAAGCATATATTTTAAGCATATATAAAGTCGCTGCGCTGTCATGAGCCTGATGAAGATTGTTTGGAAGCTTCAAAAGACTTCAAGGATTTTCTAATTGAAGATGCTCCGTTGGAGTTTGATGAAGAAATTAATTCAATAACCAATGAGCTAAAAGAAGTTAACTTAGGGACTAGCGAAGAGACAAGGCAAACCTTTGTTAGCTCCTTGCTCAGTCAAGAAGGATCCACCAATATAGTCAAATTACTAATGGAGTTCAAGGTTTACTTTTCTTGGAGTTATGAAGAGATGCCCATATTAGATTCAGAGGTTGCAGTTCATAAGTTGGGATTAGATAAAGTTTCCATTCCACTCAAACAGGCTCTTACAGGAATGCATCTGGAGATTGAGCAACAAGTCATAGCCGAGGTCAAAAAATTAACAGACGCTACGTTTTTTTGTGAAGAACAATACCTGACCTGGTTGGCCAATGTGGCATCAGTTAAAAGGAAGAATGGCCAGATTTAAGTTTTTTTGGATTTAAAAGATTTTAACAAAGCATTCTCAAAGGATGAATTCCCACTACCAATTCCAAAGTTGATGATTGACATCGTGTCGACCCACGAGGTTTTCTCTTTTATGGACGGGTCTTCTGGATACAATCAGATAATGATGGCACTAGAAGATGAGAAGCTCACAACTTTCAGAACACCAATTAGAGTGTATTAGTACACGGTAATGCCGCTCAGGTTGAAGAACATTGGTGCAATGTATCAACGAGCAATGAAGAGGCTCTTTGATGATCTCATCCATAATCAAGTTGAATGTTAAGTGGATGACATGGTCATCAAGAGTAAATTAGAGGGGATCACTTATATGATTTGAAAATTTTTTTTGAGCGGCTACGATAGTTCAACCTTAAGATAAATTCCTTAATGTACGCCTTTGGTGTCACCTCCAAGAAATTCCAAGGGTTTGTTGTTCGTCACCGCAAAACTAAAATTGATTTGGAAAAATTAAAGCCATCTTAGAAATGCCACCCCTTAAGAACTTGTAGCAACTATGATCATTTCAAGGGAACCTGACATATCTTAGAAACTTTATTTCTTATTTATCAGATTGGTATCAACCTTTTTTTGCACTGGTCAAGAACGATTCCAAGTTTACTTGGGATGAAAAATGTCAACATGCCTTCAAGAACATTATGCAATATTTGATGATGCCTCCTGTCTTAGCAGCCCGTGTCTTAGGTAAACCATTGATACTTTATACTGTGGCTTTAGATGATTCACTTGGAGCCTTTTTAGCCCAGGTTAATGATGAGTGCAAAGAAAATGCTCTCTATTACTTGAGCCATCGTATGATGCCGACAAAAGTGAAAAATCATCCTATTGAGAAGCATTGTTTGACATTGATCTTTGCTAGCTAGAAGCTCATGCACTACATTTTTTCTCATAAGATCAACTTGATTTAAACATTTAATCTTCTATAATGCTTAATGACCCAATCAATACTTTCTAGTAGGTTAGCTAGGTGGTCGATGATATTTCTACAGTTTGATATAACTTTCATTCCTCTTCGAGCCATGAAGGGACAAGCTTTAGCTGATTTCCTCACTTTACTCTATTTACCAACAGAGTTTCCTCTCAATGTTGATTTGCCAAACAAGCAAAAAATGAACTTGGAAGACCCCATTGATCAATACTGGGAGATGTACTTTGATGGAGCTTCATTAACATAGAAGGACAAAGAATCACAAATGATAGTGCTTGGCAAAGCAGGGATTGGACTAATCTTCATCACACTAGAATAAGGAAAGTTGAGGTTCTCTTACCATCTGATAGAGCTGTGTACAAAAGATGAAGCAGAATATGAAGTCCTCATAGCTGGACTAGAATTTACCATTTCAATGGGGATAACAGACATCAGTATCTGCAGTCACTCGCAATTGATCATACAATAGGTTGCTGGGAATTATAGGATTCTGAAACCTAGAATCGAGTAATATTTTTAGCATACAATAAAATTGCTAGAGCAGATTCCCAATGCAACACTATACAAGGTTCACAGAAGAGAGAATTCCCTTGGAAACGCTTTAGCCAGACTCGTAAAGAAATTTGCTTGTTCACAGGAAGATTCTATTGAGATAGCAGTCCAAGGATGTCAGATCCTATTTTGATATTGAAATAGATACTTTGCACTGATTGAGAAGTGACAAAACAATAATAGCAGTTGCAAAAACTACAGAAGATTGGCTTCAAAAGTCAATAGAATCTTTGTAAATAGGAAAGCTACTCAATGATAAGTCAGCTGCTCATTAGATCATGAAAAGAGCTTTGTCCTATACCCTAAAAAATGATTCTTGTACATGAGGTCGTTCAATCAATTGTGGTTGAGATGTCTAAGTGGGTCCGAGGCATAGATTATTGTCAAGGAGGTGCACACAAGACTTTTTGGTGCTTATTGATTCACCTAAAATATATAGTGTTTTAAACACATTTTTATACTTATTTTTGAGATATTGCACTTTACTGAAAGGTATTTGTGTGTTTTTCTTTCAGGTATAAGTTGTGTGTTTTTCTTTTTGTGTGTTTTTCTTTCAAGTATAAGTAAAATAAGTGAAAAAGGATCAAATTTGGAGTGGTGCAAAAGTATTTTGGCACCTAAACTCTAGAACCGGGGCTTACGCACCAGTGAAACAGAGAAGGCCATGCTTAAGTGCTAGAGGCCCCGCGCTTAAGCATCAATGATAGTTACTTGACGGGTAAATTCATTTTAATAAATTTTAAAGGGACATTTGAGACACTTATTGGCTAAAATGGGTGGTTATAACCACCAAGGATCAAAATATAATTAAAGGACTTGTGAAAGGAGGCATCCCTTAGTAAATACATCGAAACAGAACACATTTTGAAGAGATATCAAGACACCTCTTAGAAAATTATAAGAGAAGGAAGTTGAGACTTTTCAAGGAGTCTTGAAGTGTTCTAAAAAGTTCTTGAAGAAGTTTGTGGAGAAGCTTTTGGACAAAATTTCAGGCACCACAAATTTATTTTTCCTTTTCTTTTTAGTTTTATTTTGAAAGTTAAGAGTGTTGTAAGAGAGAAGCGATTTAAAGGAACTTCAAGAGTTTAGTGGAGGAATTGAGATAAGTTTTTATCTTTGTTTTAAACTAGTTTGATTTTAATCGAGACTTCTTATTGGTTTGATAATGATTTCTACTTTTAAACGAAA
Source organism: Phalaenopsis equestris (assembly GCF_001263595.1). NCBI lineage: Eukaryota > Viridiplantae > Streptophyta > Magnoliopsida > Asparagales > Orchidaceae > Phalaenopsis > Phalaenopsis equestris. Next base: position 45,828 of record NW_018252489.1, read on the forward strand.
GTGTGGTTTTATTTTTTCCATAGATTTTGATTCCATAGATTTTGAGTTTTTTTCCATAGATTTTGAGTAGTTTTATTTATCTTTCTCAATAAAATGATAAGTAATTAAAGTGTTGGATGGAAGTTGTGGAGAGTACCAATCTTTAATTTTGGAAGAAGTTGTGATAATTTAATTCCATGCACTTCATTGACTTCCTGACCTGACCCATCTAGATGTTAAAATTTGTTGTGAGAACATGTAAGACGATTTGCCTAAAAAAAGACTAGCTTTTCATATATATTTTATGCTCAATTTTAATGATTTTAATGAAACTACACTTTAAAGGAAGGTATTTTGCAAATTTTTGGTTTCAGAGACAAGAAATGGAGTTTCGGAGAAAAAGAAGCAAAAATGGTTTGGAGCAAAAACGAACAAGAAAGAAAATTCTGTCCTGACACATTTCGATATGTCTTTCTATGCTTAATCTCTTTTATAATTCTCACAAATTTTTGAATGAAATTACAATTTAAAAGAAGGTTATTTTTATGTTTATTTTGTAGGTCTATCTGTTAGGAACACAAAGCAAAGTCTATCTGTTAGGAAACACAATGCAACTGAAATGGGGCAAAATAGGGCTAAAATAGAGCCAAACAAAGCTAACTGGTGAAGCTGCGCAGGGGGCTAAAATGGAGCCAAACAAAGCTAACTGGTGAAGCTGCGCAGGGTGGGTGCCGACGGCGCCAGAGCCGACACCGACGGTGCCATAATGTAGAGAGTGACGTGAAAGTGGCGGCGACAACACCAAAAATGACACGAACAGCGCCCGATACTGTTTGGACACAATGTTGGGCTAATTTCTAGAAGATTTAATGTATTTGGACGCTTTTTGGAAGGTTGCTTGAGGCATCTCTTAGGAAATTTGTCCCTACACTATAATAGAGTGCTTTTATGTCAAAAAAAGTGGTGTGTGTGAGTAGAAGAATGTGGAGAATATTTAGAGATCTTAGAATAGGAGTGAAATGCAGATTTGTACCTTTTTGGAGAGATTGGTGAGGGGATTTTGAGAGAATCTGTGAGGGAATGTTCTAGCATTGCATAGATCAGCAGAAGACTTTGTGGGAGAGATTTTCATCTTTCTTTCAAGGGGAAAATACTAAGTATTGTGTTCTTCATTAGCTTATAATTTTTTAAACACTTATTTAGTGGATTTGCTTTGATTTAATGAAGTTTTTTGTTGTGTTTTGTTCGTGCTTTGTGATGTGTTTTTCTTACTTTTTCTTTTTTTTTGAAATAGTGGCATGAGAAGATTATGCCATTATTTTCCTTTTATTTTTCTTTTGCAATGAGTAGGATTCATGTTTAGGATATTGGGATGTATTCATGAAGAAGTTTTACTTATAAATGTGATGGTTTTTATTTGCACTTCATTTATATTACAATAAGGGCCCATTGTAGTGTTAAAATTCATATTAATTACATTAAGACCCAAGAGGGTGATGTAATTCTCAACAAAGTGGAACCACATTCAAATTAAATGGATGGTGAAGTTTATGAGGGTTAAGTGCAAATAAATATGGAAATATATATATGTTGTTGGGCATAGAATTGGAGATTTTAGGGTGACAGACTAAAATCCCCAATATGGTCTTAGAGTTTAAGAACTAAAGCGAGCGTTAGCCTTCAGGGGAAGGGAAGTGGGAGCTTTGGAGTGAGAACCAATATCCTCCCAACCTAACCACTGATTTAAGGACTAAACTTGAGATTAACTAATGATTTTCTATAGCACTAAATCAGGGAAGAGAATTAAAATTGCTTCTATTTGGCACATATAATATTTAATATATCTCATTCCTTTACATTATCCATATAGTTTTTAATATCTCAAAATTCTCCAAACCAATTCATCCAAAAAAGGTCATCTTTAGAATTAATATCAAAAAGGTTATCTTTAGTATTAAAATTTTCATTTAAGAATAATTATTAGTTGTTTTAAACTTAAGAATTACATTTAGGTGTAATTGTTAGAAAACTACTTAATTTAATCTTCTAAACTAAGGACTAATAGCTGTAGACTGGAATTTGACTAAGGACATCTTTTCTTGCTTCCTCGTGGGATTGATATTTTGGGCTTAATCAGAAAGTCCTATATTACTTGAAGCGATTCGTGAACTTGCGTAGAACCTATAGTGAGTGAACTATTTGCTATATTTCATAATATTTCAACTTTATATTTTAGCTGCTAAATATAAATTGGGTCAAGTTTTTGACCATCTTTTGAAAACTAAATTACTGCTTAATTATGGGTGGGGTCAAGTTTTTGACACTATATCAAGGGAATTGAATTGACATAAAACACACAAAAAAATAATGCGCACTAGGAGAACATCGCACTAGGAGACATCATAAGAATCAGGCTGGTATTGCCTCAGTCATTAATTAGAAAGAATAAAATGGGCTTTTATGAATGAGAATGTAGTTCATATGATTGAGTGCAAATAAATATGAAAATAATCTTTGAAGGGTGTAGAGTTAGAGGACTTTAGAGTGACAGGCTAAAGCTGCCAACTTGGTTTATTATTTTATGTTTTGATACGAGATGTTAGCCCTCAGGTGGAGGGAACCAAGGGAACTCTAGAGTGAGAGCTAGTATCTTCTTTGCCTAACCGGTCCGCAGAACTATTCGAACTTTAAATTAGTCAATATTCTTTATAGCATCTCTAACAAGTGTAAGGAATATTATTGCTCCTATTTGGTTTAATATAATTTGAATACTTCCACAACATAGTTCCTATACTTATCACTGATTCATGATAAAGAGAAAGTTATTTTGTATTAAATGCTTTTCTTTTACATAAACTCAAGTTATCTTTATTAAGTTAATATGTCATTTTCAAACATTAGAAATACCAGAAAGAGTTTAAATTTTATTAATGTGATAAAAACTATAGTTTAAGTATATGTCTTTTTAAAGTAGAAAGTTTGTTACTTTAATTATCGCATACTGTGAACAATCACTGTGGGTTCGATATTCGGGGCTTAATCAAAAAGTCCTATATTACTTGATAACGATACATATATTTGCATAGTATCCGAATATATATTACATTAAAAAGTTAAATTCTTATTTTCTCATAGATTAAATTTTTGGGACTGTTGCAAAGTAAGGAATGTTAAGTAAAAAATATAATAAAATACATTGCTATACTGTTGCATATAAATAGTCGGGATCACTTATCAGTCAGGTCCAAAGAGAAAAATGAAGATTAAGAGGCTTGGATACTACTGACCTACAATGATGACATACTGCATGAAGAATGTCAAGAGTTTTTAGCAGTGCCAAGTGCACAGAGTGATTCTACTTCAACGTTCAAATGTGCTCTATCAGACCATTGCGTCATGGCCATTCAAGTGTTGGGGCACATACATCGTGGGCCTGATAGAACCCCTGTCTTCTAGAGGTCATAAATTCATCCTCACAACTATCAATTACTTTTCAAAGTAGGCAGAGGTAGTACTGCCTAAGGAGGTGAAGGCACTCCGCGTCTTACAATTTTTCAAGAATTAGGTTTTCTACCATTTTGGGATACTGTGCAAAATCATTTTAGATATTGGGTCCACATTCAAGCGTAAATGGAACAACAATTTTCTCCAAAGACATGGGATATATTGGCACTACTAGATGATCTACTACAGGTTTTTAACTAAACTCTCATCCAAATTTCAAAGAAAACTTTGGATGAAGATAAAAAGAATTGGCACAAGCTATTTTTGGAAGCCTTATTGGTCTACAGAACAACGTTCAGAACTCCTACGCAGTCTCTCAAAGTTACTATCCCCAACAAGATCACTTTTGAAGGAAATGCCAAATTATGGTTGGAAGAGCTAGAAATCTTGGAAGGAAAACAACTCTCAGCGCAACAGTATTTTGAGTTGTATCAAGACAAGATGATCCAGGCCCACGTTAAACAGGTTCGCCTGAGGGCTTTCAAGGTTGGTGATTTAGTCTTTTAGTTAGAAGACCTCTATTCTTACACATCACAAGATAGGAGTTAAATTTGAGCCGACTTGGGAAGGACCGTTCGTGGTCAAGAAAATTTATGTTGGAGGTTCCTACGAACTTGCAAATTGTCAGGGAGAACAACCAATGCTTCTTATTAATGAAAGATACTTGAAGAAGTATTACACGACATGACACTTTGAAGATCAGTCTTTAAAAATAGAGTTTTGTTTCTAGAGGCACCTACGTAGTAATTATGTTCAAATGGAACCCATAATTAATAAAAAGTTCCTAAATAAAAAGACAATTTCCAAATAGTAAAATTCAAGCATATAAAAGAAATCTCTTTCCTTCTCTTAATGAAAATAATAAACCTTATGCTTTTAAATAAATAAAATTCATTAATAATTAAAATCTTTTTGTTCTTTTTTTTTTTAGATCCAACACCCTAATTTATTTCCTATTCTCATATGAAGATGAAAAACGGGAGGCTAATCCTTACCTTTAAAGATGGCATCGATCTTGCACTGGATAAAGAGAAAATTGAAGGAGTTGTGATTGAGTTTGACTTGAACTTTGCATAGGCTGGGCTGGAATATAAAGAAAAAGCCTTGACTACCATGAACCAGGAGTAATTGCGTGACAACAAGACAATAGTGAGATTCAGAAGTAAGGGTAAGCACATAACACAGTTTGTTACTAGACCTTGACAGTTCCAGATTATTCCAGAACTTGAATTGGAAAGAATTGAGAAAGTGATGAAGCAAGATTTTGAGTACTTCGAGAAGATAGAAGGCAGACATGTCAACATCTTTACATATGAATGTGTTCTCTGAGTATGAGTAGGAGAATATCGTGGAATGTATTCCATCTTAGAGTTCTAGGCTGTGTAAACCGTTTGAGGAAGAAGACTTCTTCACAGCCTCGAAAGTGGATGTAGGGCAAAGGAAGGATCATGATACAATGTGGTTGCTGCTACAATTTTGCCAGGGATAGTAAAGGAAACCCAAAAAGAATCCTTCATCATGATGAGGCGATCTGATGCTGGGACTTATAAAGAGAACAATCAAGCGAATGGTGGCTTGACAGATGTTACCTATAGATTATGTACCTAATAGCTGCATCATCAACATATATGAGGAAGGTGGCTGCATCCCTCCTCACATAGATCACCGCGACTTCTTAAGGCCCTTCTCCAATGTGTCATTCATTAGCCAGTGCAATATAATGTTCAAGATGGACCTCCAAATAGTTGGCCCTGGTGAATTCCGAGGGCCCGTAGAAATACCTCTACAATTAGGTTCAGTTATGGTGTTGAAAAGAAATGATGCAGATATTGCCAAACACTACATTCCAGGAGTTCCTTACTAGAGAATTTTGATCACTTTTTGATGAATGAGTGAAGAAATGAGGCCATTCAAGTGCATGCCAGATCTAGATTTTGAGATCCTGCAGCCTCTTGAGTTGTAAGCTACATAGAGATATCACACCTCTAATGCACACCACTTGAAGTTACGTTGTCTGCGTATGCTATTCAAAGAATCATGTCAGAAGTTATTTTGGTGTATTCCTATTTATGTGGAACCACATGATGTACTCTTTCAGAAATTGAATGGAAGCAACTATGTCGCAATTTACTTTTAGTGTTTGTGCAATTGACTTTGAACGCCGCTGATTTGAGCTCGATTCAATTTAAGGAATGTTGATTAAAGAATGATAAAAATATAAAGAAAAAGAGCAAGCAAAGAAATTTTAAAGGTAAATAAGAATGATGAAACAAAAAAAAACAAAAAATAAACTAAAATATGAAAACAACATGAAATCTGAAAAACTTAAAAGAAAATCTCTTGAATTTTGAACTCTCACAAGATTTCACGAATTATCCACAAATCTTCACGAATTCGAATCTTCCCACCATTCATTTCTCTGTGAGTCTCCACAGATTCTCACTGGATCTCTGGAATCTTTCCTTCCTTATTGAGTTAGAAGAAAAGTCTTTGGAACTTCCCTCTCAAACTAAATAAAATTCCAGAGATTAGTGCCCAAATTTTGATTCCCATCTCTTTGAGATAGGTATAAGACCACCTTAAATGGTGTAAGGCATTATATTATCATCCTTTCAAGGTCGGTACTCAAATTCCAATTCTCATTTTCTTGTGGTTGGTACTCAAATTCCAACTCTGATCCTAGGATCATTACCCAAATTCTAATTCCCATCTCTTTAAGATAGGCATAAGACCAAGTTAAATGGAGTAAGGCATCCTATTCTCATCCTTTTGAGGTCGGTACTCAAATTATGATTCTCATCTTTTCAGGGTTGGTACTCAAATTCCAATTCCCATCTTGGGGTCAGTCAATACCCAATTTATGATTCCCATCTCTTTGAGATAGGTATCAGACCACCTTAAATTGAGTAAGGCATCCTATACACATCCTTTTAAGGTCGATACTCAAATTCCGATTCTTATCTCTTTGGGGTTGGTAGTTAAATTCCAATTCCCATCCTAGGATCAGTACTCAAGGTCAGATTCCCATCTCTTCGAGACAAGTACATGACCACCTTAAATGGAGTAAGGCATCCTATTCTCAACCATTCAAGGTTGGTACTCAAATTCTAATTCTCATCTTTCCTGGGAAGGTACTCAAATTTCAATTCACATATTGGGATAAGTACCCGAATTCTGATTCCCATCTCTTGGAGATAGGTATAAAATAACCTTAAATGGAGTAAGGCATCATATTCTCATCCTTTCAAGGTTCATACTCAAATTTTGATTTTCATCTTTTGGGGTTTGGTACTCAAATTCCAATTCCCATCCTAGGATTAATACCCAAATTCTGATTCCCATCTCTTAGAGATAGGTATAAGACCACCTTAAATGGAGTAAGGCACCCTATTCTCATCCTTTCAAGGCCAGTACTCAAGTCCCGATCCTTATTTTTCTAGGGTTGGTACTCAAATTCCAATTCCCATTCTGGGATCTGTAGCCAAACTCTAATTCCCAACTTCTAGATATATGTTTAAGTTTAGTTTAAATGGAATAAGGCATCCTACTCTTATCCTTTTGAGATCGACGTGAGACTACCTTAAATGGAGTATGTGTTCCAATTCTCACCATTCCTGGGATCAATACCCAAATTCTAATTCCCATCTCTGAAGATAAGTATAAGACCACCTTAAATGGAGTAAGTCTTCCTATTCTCATCTCAACACTATTTGTCACCTCTTAGGCTGGATGTGAGTCCCCGTGCTTTTCTTCCCTATGTAGTACACTTCTCCTTGATCATTCTTTGGAGTTAGATATGAGTCCCTGTGATTTTTATATCGGTCTGGTCTCTTTATTTTTCCTCAACCTTGAAATTAAATTAAAATCCAACTAAAATCAAAATCGAAATCAAATCAAAAAAATAAAATGAATCAAATCTTCACCACGACCATCAGTTTTCCTAAGATTTGCCTATATGAATTTGTGAAATGTCCCTTCTTAATTGTTCACAAATTCAAAGTCCACTTTTGGATTCGATGGTTTGAAGGTACACCCGTTGATCCCCAAAAATAATACTGGACTCTTTGATCTCGATCAAAGGTTTGCTTGATACTCCACAGTGGAAATCTTCTTTACTCATTCTCTATTTTACTCTGAGTGTGTTGGCTTAGAAAATCTAAGTTGGTTTTGTTGATCTTTTCGGTCAACACTAATGGGCATGGAGTGCTTGGTTAACACACCACTCCTATTGAGGGTCAATTTGCTTACCTCAGATTTTGTGAGGTCTTTCCTTCCTCGTAGTGCTTAGGGTCTAGCCCTAGGACTTTCCTTATGACTATCCTAGAAGATTAGAGATGGAGCACACCTACATAGAAATTCAAACCACTTCCTTTCTCCCTTTGCAACCCACATGAATGATCATGAACGTCCAATACTTGGAAGGTTGTGACCAACATATGAAGATTCAAGGATAAGTCCCTATAGGACCGTTGAACATAGGACAACCCTGGGTGGCTTGGGCTTGGTTGTTCACAGACTCAAGCACATCACAACTTCCCACATGTCCCAAAACTCTAAATCACACCCATTAAAACCAACCTCATTTACCATTTAAGAAACTCACATGGTAGTCCCAAGCCTCTGCTCTTCGATTGAGATAGTTAGGATCAATATGTGAAGGTTCATAAGAGGTTGCCATTTGGTTAGGCTTGGTCCCAAAGTGGGTAAGTATGGCTAAGACCCATGACCGAATATCCCAAACCCTAAATCTACCTAAAATACCCAATTTTGAAAAATTCACCAAAATTACCAAAATGCAACTGGAACCCCAAATTTCCAAAATAGCCCCAAATCCTCAAATTCTCTCCAAAGGTCATGACAAACCATTTCAAACAATCCAAATTGATCAATACCCCACAATTTTACCAAAATTCCCAAATTAACTCTAAATTTGTAAGAATTACTAAGACACCCTTCATACCCCAAAAACTCTTGAAACCTCTCAAATGATTCCAAACATCCCCTAAAACAATCCAAACCACTCAATGGGCCCAATTTGACCAAATTAACAATTTTGACCAAAATATGAATTTTTCTCCTAAAGACCCAAAACCCTAAATTTTCACCCAATTGATCAAATTGCCCCCCCAATATTCATACAATTCACACTTAACCTACCCACTTTCAAAATTTAAACTCAATTTCAATCAAACTCAAGCCCAATTGGATTAGCCCATGATTAATTTAAATTTTAATCATTCATTCATAGTTTAAAAGCCCATACCCATATGCATTTTCAAAAGCCCATGTCGTTGATTTTAAAAGGCCCAAATTAATCCTACATGATAAAAACCCCTTGCCTCATCGTCGCATTTCAATTTAAATTGTTTCATCATGGAATCATATGAAATAGAACATGCATGTACATGAAATCTTACCAAAATTGGGAATGTTGACCTCTTTCATTTTAAAATTATAAAATCCAATATTCTATTTGCATGAAACTTTTCCATGGGCTCATACATAGCATGGCATGCCTCATGGAGCCTTCCATGGCCATCATGAAGTCAAATTTGCCAAATTTGACAAGTGGAGGTGGCCACTCCCTCTTCCCTCTTCACTTAGATTTACCCTTCTCATGCATAATCTAACCTTGGTTTTATGCCCAATACTTGCCATTTGACTTCACCAAAACCTTCACAAGGGACTTAGGACTAACTTTGACCACCTTGGGACCAAGTTCAACATGTGACCATGGGGTTGAGCCCAACCTAGCCTACCTTACCCAAAACTCATTTCCACTTTGGATTTTCCCCATGGTGCCACCTTGGGACCAAATTGGCTTGACCACTCAACATCTATAACCTCCCTGAACTTGGAGGTGACCTTACCCTCGTTGGCCAGCCACAATAACCACTGGAAAACATGATGCCTGAGAGGTTACCATTAGGGAAAACCAAAAATTAAACCCACTTGAGCTGACTCAACCTAACTGGCCATCATAGCTTTTCTTCTCTCCACCTAAGCGGCTGCCATGCCACCATGGCATGCCTTGTTGGCCAGCAGAGTTATCTCTTTAAATAGAGGACCTCTCATGCCCAGATGGAGGAGAGTGATAAACCTTAACAAAACTCTGCCAAATTTTCTCCAGACCCTATAACAGTCCATATAAGCCAATCCCCACCATTTTCCTACCGTAATTCCCACTGATTAGCTTCAATTTCAGATCTATAATCCATGACATTTCACTGTCATCCTTGGAACTCAATCAATTCCTTAATTTGATTGACTCTTGAGCTTCACCAGAGCAAGAGAGGAAGTTCCCCATTAAAAGCCCCATCATTTGAGCCCTCTTTCATAGAGCTAGAACAAGCCCGTGCCACCCCTCAATTGAGCTCATACTTAGACTTAACCCCTGATCAAATTTGCACTTGGAGGAGGTTCTCCAGCTCACAACGAAGCTCAAAAACAAATCCAATTGAGGCTAAACCTCTTGGACAAAGGTATGGATCAAAACACCTAAATTTGGCCTCAATTTAGGCTTTTACAAAGAAAATTTTCATTTAATGTGCTTGTAACCATATGGATGTGTTCATTTCACCTAGATGAAGGTATATGAACAAACCTTGCATGATTTAGTTGAGAATCAAGGGAAAAATTAAGGTTAGAAAACAAACTATTCACGAGTTAGGCCATTTGGGGATGATGACCACGAGCCGTCCGATCTGGCATGTATCGGATGGACATGCCAGATCGTGTCATACAGATAGATGGAATGGTAAAGGCCTAACGTGTGGCAACTGACTCAGAAGGCGACATCCAATAGCGCAGGGACGTGTTGAAAGCTTGTAGCTCCCGAGGATTGTGTGGCACCAACGCGGATAAATAGAAAAATAGCCTATTTTTTTTTAAATTAATTCAAAAACTCAGAAATCTCATAACATGGTGTAGAAAAATCATAAAAATAAAATAAAAATTTCACTATGCTCAGTGAACATAGGAGAATCATGTGGACCAAAAATAAAAATTATTTGACTTATATTTATTTTAAATTAATTAAATACTCTAAAACTTGAAATTTTGAGGGATTCTTCTCTCTGTGTCTAGGAGGATTCTATGATTTTTCCTAAGTCAAAGAGCACTCTAGCATGGTAAACTCTAATTTTGAAAGTTAAATCATATATTTGTTTAAAATAATTTTATAAATTAAAATAAAATTAAAAAAATTAGGAAATTTATTTTGGTAGGTTTTCTTCGGTTAGAGGAACATAAGAAAACTAAAACGTAAATTTAAATATTTTTGCAATGTAATTTTTTAATTTGAGTCATTAAAATCCATAAAGTTGAACTACATAAAATGTACTTTAAAAAATTATAAAAATTGATCTTTACTAAAGGTATTAAGCATATTAACCCTCTGTAAAATTTTGAAACCATTTTGAATTAATTTAACTACTAAAGATTATTTTTCAAGAAAAATGAAGTTTTGGGGTTAAAATAATTATAATAATGAAAATTTAACTAAAAAAATTTGGAAAAGTGGGTTTGGGAGTTCTTTTTGACCAGGGACACCCAAGGAAAATAAAATTGACATTAAAATGAATAGTTCATTTTTGGGCTATTTTAAATTTTAAAATAATTTAAAATTAAAAAAAATCACAAAACTATAAAAATGCACCAAAATATCAAAATTGTTTCTTGGCCTCTTGAGATAAATTAGAATATTTTTCCTAATTTTTTAAATAGAGATATGTATTTTTAAATGCCTAAAAATGCATTTTTCTAAATTTTTACTAAAATAATTATAAAAAATAGAATAAATATCAAAAAAACATGAAATGAATTTCTCTAAGTTCCAAGAAGTTAGTGAGATCAATGAAAATTATAAAATTGAATTTTCAAAATAAAATGTATTTTTAATTTAATTAATCCTCAAATCAAACAAATAATTATAATAATTAAATTATAATTCATAAATTAATGAAATTTTGTGTTAGTGTCCCTCTAACCTAGATGAACCTCTAATAATTTTCTTAAAGATAGAAGCTTTATTTTTATTGATCGAATGAATTAACTTTTGAAATTCTTATTTTTGGATTAAAATAATTATATAGATTAAAATAAAGATTGGAAAAATATGATTCCTTCTTTATTATCTTAATTAACTCATGAGAGATAGGTTAGAATATTCAAAAGTCAATGTGAATTGATTTAAAATGACATATGAAGATAGGAGCCTTAGGGGCAAAATTGTATATTCTATATTTTCACCTTAATTTAATTTTTAGGATTGGTTAAAAGCTTAAAGGTAAATATTTTGATCCAAAGTAACATCCTAAAGTGATTGAGACATTAGGGTAAGAGGTAGAAACCAACCAACCCCACTTTTATGGAAGAAGGGTATAACTGTAATTATCCCAATTGTTGAACATTGGAAGTTGAATTGATTTGAATGATTCAAATGTTTGGGATATAACTTGGGAGGTCAATAAAACACCAATCTAAAATCCCCAAACCAATGGATGCTTTGTTAGTTAATCTTCTAATTAAATATTGCTAATTTGACCTCTTTCTTCAAAATTGCACATTTATCCCAAGTGTCTTTTGAGCTTTGTAGTGAGCTAAGTTCAATCTAAGGATGCTTAAGGATTAGATGGAAATGGAACCATAATTAATGTTCCAAAAACACTACAAGCTCAAACTTGCTTTCCCTCTTTCTCATGGGTTAAACCTCTGGATGATCTATTCAACAATTGGGCACAGTTTAAACCTAGCAAACCTTTGGATGATCTATTCAACAACATAATAAGTTCAAGTGCTAGCAAACCTTTGGATGATCTATTCAACAACATAATAAGTTCAAGTGAACTCGAGATTGTTTAAAGGGTTCTTAAGAGTTTTTTAGGGCTATGCCCCAAAACTTTTATAATACTTTGGACATTTTGAAGAACAATTGAACTCATTATGCTTTGTTTTTTAAAGTCATCTTTAAAACCCTTAGGGACTCACCAAGTTATGGTTGTGTTTTTTTTTTAAAATTTAAATCATTAAGGCCTCATTACCACTTAATAGTTGCTCTTACTTTTATTTTGCAATATATACATGATCATGAATGCTAACATTTCAGCGGGAGCAATGAGAAGATGACAGGTACGCATTTACAGTTTATTCATTTCCATGTTATTTCAACAATTTATTACCGCTTTAGTATATTATGCATGCTTGGTTGAGACACACTTCAAAATTAAGTTAAATTTTTTTTTAAAATTAAACTTAAACATTTTAAAAATGGAAAACAACATAATACATCATTTTGAATTTACGGGAGTTCCTCAGATGAGGTAACCCATGGTTGCTAATAAGATCTCCCTAGCTTAAAAGAGCTTAACAAATTATTTAGGCTAAGTAAATTCAAATTAAAATAGTTGTACTAGAATGAGGGAGCCGTAGGGTGGTCATCCTTGAAGGCTTGGACCAACAAAGAAGAATCATGTTCCAGGTGTAGAGACAACCAACATATAACAACAACAATTTTAAGTGACCAAACTACAACTTGAGTTTGAGCATGTAAGGCATTGATTGCAGAGATGGGAGAGTGAAAATATAAGAGACAATTTCTCGTAAGATTCTTGAAGATTCCCCCATTCCAACAGAGGTCTCCTTGAAGCTGCCATCAGTATTGATTTTAATCCAAGGCTACCAAGATTAACTTCAATGAATCAATTTAATCTAGAGAGGAGAACGTGATGGAATTTTAGAATCCTTCCTGTAAGACCAGTATTTGTTCCTTTATAGTGTAACCGATGGTTGTAGTAATCTTATAGATGTAGGATATGCAATTGGTGTTGATGTGGGTAGGAGTAACAGAAGTTCCTTCGTGTTTATTACTATTTCTAGCCATCTAAAGAAACAAAATAATAATAAAAGGGATGATTTTATCTTGTATTTCCTTCCATGTTCTCAAGCACTCAGAGAAATTTTGACAGTGAGAGAAGGATTGAACTAATTGTAATCGTGTGGTCATGCGTGTCTAGACATCTTTAGCAATATTGCTTTGAAAGAAGATTCGAGGTAAGGATTTCTCTTTAGTAAAGCAAAGATACCTTCTGGAAGGTCCCTGAGGCTCTTTAATTTGAGGATATCATCAGTAAAAAGAATCTTGTGGAAGAATCTTCAAGCAAATAAAGACATGGATGGGCTGAGGAATTTAACCAACATAGATTTTACCCATTCCAAAATAAGCCAATTATTTAGATTGTAATAAGCATATTTAGTAAGGGAGAGGTATTGAGGGTTCTTGGTAATGATTATGCCAGGCAAATTGGGAGTTATTTGAACTTGTGTAATATGAAATTGCTGTTTAGAATTAACCAAAGTAGCCATCATGTTCTAATTCCATTGGTGATTCAACCAATAGTTGTATATGGGTAAAGTGAGAAGCCTATCAGAATGAGTAGAGGGTGTATGAAGCTTGCCATCAAGTAACCAACTATCTATCCAAAAATCAATCCTTCCCTCACCCACCTCCCAGATATACAAATCTTTAGCAGCTGTTCTGAGCTTCAATAGTTCAGACCAAATTTTGGAGTCACTAGGTTTCCTGATAGCAGTGAGAGGATGAGTCAGTTTACAATATTTTTGGTTCATAAAATTAGCACAAAGAGAGGATTGATCTCTGAACTTGATCCAGGGTTTATAGTAAAAAAAACGATGCAGATGTTGGAAGGATTTGATGCCCAATCTCCTTGAAGACAAACGAAGGTAGAGTTTATTCCACTTCATTCAGTGATATTGTTTATGATTGCCCTCCCACATGAATTTATTAAGAATGAGCTCCAAAATTCTCTGAGTGCTTCTCTTCATATTCAACATTTTCAAGATATACATTAGAAAGGAGGATAGGATACTTTTGAACAAAGTGACTCTCCCACCCTGTGAAAGATATACATTAGCCAACAGGAGATCTTTTTGGAGACCTTAGAGATCACCTCTTCAATCTGGGTCTATCTTTTCCTACCTTCAATAAGTTGGACTCCAAGATAATGTAGAGGAAGTACAGTGACTTTAAAATTGGTCTAGTCCTTGATCCAATTTTTTTAGATAGGTAAAGTATTTTTGCTGAAAATCAATTGACACACCTTTTGATAAAATTCAAGGAAAGACCATATAGCTGCTGAAATTGTTGTAAAAGCCTGCACACCTTTTTAACTACAAGTTTGAAAGCATTAGAAAAAATTATGATATCATCAACATAAAATAAATGACTTATATTAAAGTTTTCTTTGTTGGAAAATTTGAGGTACTCAAAGGATGAGAAGGACTTATTTAAAAGCCTTGATAGATAATCTAAAGCCAATATAAAAATGGAGGGAGAGAGGGGTCTCCTTATTTGATGCCCCTATAAGCTTGAAATAAAGCATGAAAGTTTCCAGTCACCAAAACAGTGTAAAAATTGTTCTGAAGCCATCTCTGGATCACCTGACAGAGGTGAGTGTTAAACCATCTAGCATGAAGAACCTCTAGAATGAACTACCGGTTTATAGAGTCATAACTCTTGGGGAGATCCAATTTATACATGAGATTGCCATCTCTATAAGTTCTATCATTATCCAAGAGGAGTTCTTGATTGAGCAAAACATTGTCAGTAATCTATCTACGAGAAACAAAAGCAGATTGGTTAGGGACAATCAACTTAGGCAGATGAGGTTGTAATCTAAACATCAAAGTTTTGCTTATGAGTTTAGACAACACAGTGATAAGAGCAATTTCCAACTATGTTTTTGATTATTTTTAGGAATCAAAGTAATAGTGGATTTAGGCATATCAGACCCATTGAAAAAAGGCTTGCACATCATCAATTTTCTCCATCTTGACAAAAGACCAGACCTTCTTATAAACCATCAATCCCTGCTACCTTATAACCATTAATAGAACACAATGCCTGCCAGATCTCCTCTTCAGAAGGAATGTAAGTCAGATCAAGGTTACCAATTACATCAGCATTATTTGTAAATAGAGTTGGCTCAAAATATTGAAACCAAGAAGTATTTGGAGAAGACATGAATGTCTGATAAAAATTGATAACATTGAGGGGAATTTGGTTTGGGTCGTGTATCCAACTTCCATTTACATTTTTGATCTTTAGAATAGCATTAGAGCTTCTATTGTGTTTAATACAGGCATGATAGAACAAAATGTAGAAAAGGGAGGAAATTAGGATGTTCAAACCAAACATTGAAAAAATTGAATATGGGTTTGGGGAGGGCACTAGTGGAAGAATTGAAAATAAGGAGGGGTCTATGATCAAAACATGTGTAGAAAAGGTGTGAAAAATTAGTATAGAGGTAAGTTTCAAACCAAAGAGAGTTCTCCAAAAATCTATCAATTCTTTCAAGGAGTTTGCCTCTTTTCCAAGTACCCAGGAGACCCTGAAAGGAAAGCTCAAACAAACAACCTTGATGTTGTCAGAGAAAGTAAGCATCTATTTCAGATCAATAGGTCTCCTCCCCATTTCTCATTTAGGCTAGCCACACTGTTGAAGTCCCCAACAACTAACCAAGGCCCAGTAATTGAAGGTTTTAATTGAAGAATCTGTTACCACAGTTTGGCCAATCACCTAGAGTGCAGACAACATAAACAACTGTAGCATAGGTATGAAGTAGATCACACTGAAGGGAGACATGAAGAAATTGAGGATGATTCACCAAAATCTGAAGCTGGATGTCCTTCTTACAGAACAACCAAATTTTAATCTTAATGTTGGGAAGAAAAGTAAAATTAAGAAATTTTTGTAGAAGCTTTTTGGAAATAGTATGAACCAAAGGTTCCAAAATGAAAAAAAGGAAAATGTATGTGCCTTTTTTAGGTTCTTAAGCCTCCTCAGGAATGTGGATCAGAGAACCCCCTGATATTCCAAAAAAGCAGCTTAATCATGAATAGTAGAACATGATCCTCTAGTCTATCTTCCAAGGGCCAGGTCTGGAAGAGGTTCAACCATGTTGTCAGTGAGAAGATTTCTGAGTTATGTTGATCATTTATTCCTCCTTCTACTCCTTTGAACTCCCTAATGTTCATATAGCGAATGACTTAATGGAGGAATAGCCTCCTCAATAATAACATAATTTTGATTTTGGACCACAGAGTAGGTTACAACATCAGGTTCCACAGAGATGATGTTGCTGAGTTTAGGAGAGGTATGGAGCAATTAAATAATGGGGCACTGTTCAACATTTTCTACGCGGGAAGGATGTAAAGGGAAAATGAGTTGAGAGGTAGATAAAGTGCCAGAAGTAGGCTCATCATGGATATTGATGACTACATTACTAGTTGCCAAGGGAGGGTAATGCACCAAAGTATTCTCCCTTGTAGGATAATTGGTGCTAAACATAGGTTCAGGATAGGAAGGAGGAGAGACTAGGCCAGGACCATGACCCAACCAAGTTATTTTAGGGGTGAATGGGCACCTTAGAGGGTCTCAAGGATGGGTATAGTTTGTTGCATTTCTCCTGAGTATGCCCAAACATCCTACAGTGATTGCAGTAGTAAGGTTTCTGCTCCAAGATTATTGGCTACCAGTAACCACTATGGAGAGTATCCAACCAAACTTCATTAATTTCAGGAAGAGTGATGGTGATGTCCCTCTCTACCAAAAATCCTTGTAGCAGAGGGTATGGACAAATTAAAAGTTGAGATATCCAACTTCATTGGCCTACCAAGGATAGGTCAGAATCAGGTGACCATTTCAGCAATTTCATCTGTTGCCCTTCAATCAGAATGCTCTTTTAGAGAACAACTTAGCATAGTACTCCTCCTTAGACAAGTAAATCATTTTGTGCCTTCCATCAAACAAACCAACCTTTCAATTGCCAACCAACCTTAAGTCATCAGTAGCCTTCCTGATTGCCTCCATTTTGGGATGGCCTGGTTGGAACTTGCATACTAAAGTAAATTTCTAAATTTTAGCTAGGGAAAAGACTTCATTTGTAGAGAAAAGTATGGCATGCCTTCCACCCTTCCTATTCCTTTTCTTAACAAAAGGACAATCAGCTCTCCCTTCAGCAGAATCATGGTATAACTGACGGAAGACCGACTTGTCTCCGAAAGAGAAACCAAAGACCTCAGTGCCTAGAACGACAACATAGGAGGATTTTCTAAAAAAATTTTGGTCTATCGCAATAAGTCTATCATCCATGTAATCTAGGAGACTCAAAACCAAGCCAAAATAACTATCCAATGAAAGAATCATACCAAACCATAACACCAAAAAGAATGTCAAACCCCTTCCTCCAAACCAATGGAATAGTAAAAAGTTTGAAAAATGACTACCTGGGAAGAATGAGTAAAAAAACATAAAAAACCATAACAAACAACTAAAAGAATGAGTAATTAAGGCCCAACCAAAGCAAAATCAACACTACAAAGAAAGAGAAAAATCCAAAAGTCACTATAAATTAAGGAGAGAAAACAATGGTGCCGAAAACCTTAGCAGAGCATTCCCAGCAGCAATTTATATATATATATATATATATAGACATATATATGTGTATATATAGATATATATGTCTATATATATATATTTCTCTCTCTGTGTGTGTGTGTGTGTGTATGTCTATATGTCTCTCTCTCTCTCTCTCTATATATATATAATGGGGCTGATGGCTGACCTTAGAGTTGCTCTGCTAGGGTTTGGGAAGTGATGGCCCTGCTTGGAGAGGCTGTGGAGCTGTGGGAAGAAGCTTGTTCTCTCTTCAAGAAGTGGTTTGGCTTTACTTACTTTTGGATTTTGCTGGAGTTTTCTAGTTCTTTGTTGCTGAGCATACTTTAGGAGTGGATTTGTACTGTTTTGTTATTGTTTCATTGCTGCTAAACAAGTTTGGATGCCCTTCTTCCTTTGTTCTCTTATCTAGTTGTTTGAGCACCTTGTGGGGTGCTGCTGCTGGGGTTTATGGCCACCCCTATTGATTTGGAGACTAACTTGCAATGAACAAGAGCTACCTATGCTGGGGCTGTTGGAAAAACTTCTTCTTCCTTGGTGGATCCTGATAAATTAGTTTTCCCTCAAGATTTTCATAATACTGCTGCTGGAAGGGGTTTTTCCTCTTGCATCCATCCCGTGGGCTCAAAAGATGGAGAACCAGCTGCTGTCTTCTCAGAACAGGACCTTGAAGAACTGAACCTGGAAGTCAAGTTCACACTCATTGGAAAATTTAGCCTGAGGCACCCAAAAAAGGATACTGTGAGGAAATATTTTGAATCACTGAATATAACAGACTGGAAGCTTGGATTATTGGATGGTAGACACCTCCTTATCCAGCTGACAAAGGAAGAAGATTATGCAAGAATATTTGCCAAACAATCAATAATTATTGCAGGAGCTGAAATGAAAATTTTAAAATGGACCCCTGAGTATGACCCTTCTCAGGAGCCCCGTACAGTGCCAATTTGGTTCAAGCTACCAAAACTGCCTTTGCATCTCTTCAATTTAAATGCTTTATTCAACATTGGCTGCACCTTAGGAACAGATTTGAAGGTGGATGCTGCTACATACAATAAAGCAAGGCCTGTTATTGCCATAATTTTGGTGGAAAGGGATGTAACTCCATCGGATGTCAAGAGGATTTGGATTGGAGACTCATTGAAGGGATTTTGGCAGGAAGTTGTCATGGAGCAAAGGCCCTATTACTGTCTACACTGTAAGATGTTTGGCCATACTAGGGAGAAATGCTACAAGCTAAATCCACCTAACAGAAGACAAACAACTCACACACAGCTAGAACCCAACACTGAATACACTCATCTACTGAGAGATAACAACAAAGAAGCTTACAAATAGAATTTCATTGTGGCTGGGATTGCAGACACAAACATTCAAACTATTAATCAATTTACTCCCCAGGCTCAGTAAGTGGTGACCTCTCTTGCTAAGAAGGGGCAAAACAGTGGGAGAGATTGTGGAGACAGGCAGTACTGAGAATGGGAACATTTCAGTGCAAGTCACTTTAAGGGATTCATTAGAGCCTGTAAAGAATACAAGTGAGCAGGAGGCTAGAGAGGAGGAAGCCTCCCCTACTGATGAGGTGGTCACAGAAATAAACAAAGAATTGGAATCAGAATGGTAGATACAAAAAATAAGGAAGAAAAGAAGCTCCAAACAAGAAGACTTGAAAAAGGGAAAGGAAAAGGAATTAGCTATAATTGAAGCCTTAGCACCCAAAGAAGAGGAAGCAAACTAAGGGGAAGGACTAGATCTAGATCCCAACCCTCCACTTTTCCTCCCTCCCCATGATCAATATGCTGTGTTGGAATATAAGGGGAATTGCTCACCCCTTATCTTTAAAAAGATTAAAATATCTTAACAAAAAAAAAAAAATTTGGTGCTTAGCCATTTTGGAACCTATGGTTCATATTAACACTAGGAAAATAGCTAAAGTGTTTCCTGGCTTCAATCTTTTCACTCACCTAAATAACAAAATTTGGATTTTCTGTAGGAAAGAAATGAAGTGCTCTATCTTAGTTAATCACCATCAAATTTTTCATATGAACATCAGTACTGAAGGAATGGATGGTTTTGTTTCTTTTGTTTATGCTGGAAGCTCCAAAATAGCTAGAACTGAGCTGTGGGAGACCCTTCAAAACATTCAAGGCTCTATTGATAAAGCATGGATTGTGGGAGGAGACTTCAATTGTATTTCCTCTCCTGCTGAAAGGAGGGGGGTAGAACCCCCAATCCCATCATTATGTCCAATTTCAATGATAACATCCAAAATACTAGCTTATTTGATATGGGATACAATGGACCTGCCTTCACATGGAGAAGGAAGAACTTATGGGAAAGACTGGATAGATAGAGTCTTAGCCAATGACCACTGGATCCATAATTTCTTCCAGAATACTATAACTCATTTAAGCCTTGCTGGATCTGATCACAGGCCTTTGGTAATCACCATTGGCCCAAAGATTAGCTTTCAGAAGGGTGCTTTTAGATACCTGAATGTTTGGTCACAGCACAAGGATTTCCTGCAAGTTGTTAAAGAGAATTGAATGAATGAGTCACACCCTGACCCATTCATCAAGTTGTGGCAAAAGCAAAAAAAGGTAGGTAAGGCCCTCAAAAAGTGGAGTTGGACCACTTTTGGAGATTTGATGAAGGCTGTGGATAAGGCTGAAAAGGAGTTGCAAGATATGGAAGAGGAGCACAATAAAGGAAATGCTGATGATACTGCTCTTTTAGAGGCCTATGAGAAGTGCTGGCTGCTTTAAATTGGCAAGACCATTTCCTTAAGCAAAACACTGCCAAAACTAAATTCACTGAAGGGGATAGAAAGAAAAAAATTTATCATGCTTGCATCAATTACTAGAGGAAGTGCAACACTATTCATTGTATTAAAGATCAGAATGGAAATTGGATCAAGAAGGAGGAGAAGATTGCTGAAAGTGCTGTGTTATATTGCCAAAAACTCATGATTGATAATGATACTAACAGAGGCCACATAGATAAAAAGTTGTTTTCTAAAAGCAAACATTTCGCTGCCAATTTAAAGCTGACAGATATACCTGAGGAGGAAGAGATTCAAAGAGTTTTGTAGTCCATTGACAGCAATAAATCAGCTGGTCCTGATGGATTTACTACAGACTTCTACAAAAAAGCTTGGGGGGAGATTAAGGTGGAGACTATACAAGCTATTCAACACTTTTTCAAAGGCCACCATATCCCTAATTACTTCAATGCTTCTTCAATTGTTTTCATTCCAAAGAACTCTATTAAAAACCGCTGGAGTCACTTTAGAACCATAAGCCTTACCAATGTGTTCCGCAAAATTATCAATAAAATTCTGGTGAGCGGACTCCAACCAGTCCCCAACTCAGTAGCACTAATCAAGCAGCTTTTGTGAAAGGAAGAAGTTTAGGGGACCAAATTTTATTAGCTCAAGAATTATTACAAGACTTGGAGAGACCCTGCAGAGGAGGAAATGTGATCTATAAACTGGATTTGAATAAGGCTTATGATATGGTGAACTGGGATTTTGTTATGGAATGTTTAGAGGCTAGAGGATTCTCTGTGGAGTTTTGCCAGACCATTAGAAGATGGCTAGAGGCTAATGCCAATTCAATTTTGATAAATGGGAAAGCACATGGTTTTTTCAAAGCAAATAGAGGACTTAAACAAGGAGACCCTCTTTCCCCAACTATTTACTATTTTGCTTCTAGTTTTAGATTATCTATTAAAACTCATTGATGGTCAGGAGAAAAGGAAAAGTTTCAATGTCTATCACAACAGTGCTAAGATGGATATAAGTCACCTTATTTATGCTGATGTTATTCTCGTTTTCACAAGGGCAACCAAGGCTGCAACTAGATACCTTGATGAGTGCTTGAACAAATTTCAACAGGTATCTGGGCTGAAAGTTAATAAAGAAAAATGCCAGATCCTTGAAAGAAAGAGAGTTTCTGTTCCAATCAGGTAGTGGATGTCAAATTTCACAGGATTTTCTACCATGAACATTCCTTTTAAATATCTGGGCACCCAATTAGTTAGAGGTAGAATCAAACAGACCCAGTTTGATGAGGTTATAGATAAAATCAATTCTACCCTTCAGGGGTGGTCAAACTCTTTCTTATCTAATGTGGGTAGGATCACCCTCCTCAAGAGCATCCTCACATCTATCCCCGTCTATACCCTCCAAGTGGCTAATATGAAAAGAAGCACGAGTTTGATGCTGGAGAGAACTTTTAATAGATTTCTTTAGGCCGGGAACAAGAAACAAATGATTTGGACTAGTTGGCAAAGAGTGGAAAAACCTTATGAAGCTGGAGGCCTGGGATTTAAAGGACTACATCATATGCAACAAATCAGCATGTGCAAACTCTGGATCAGATTTAGACAAAATGAAAGCTTGTGGGCTAACTACATGATGGCAAAATACTGTAAAAAGGATCATCCTGGAGATGTTACAAAGAAGGTTGGAGACTCCAAGATTTGGACCCAGATGCTCAAGGGAAGGGAGGAGATTGAAAAATATCTTATTTGGGAGCTGGGACATGGAGAGATAAACTTCTGGAAGGATAACTGGTGCCTTTCTGATCAATTAGAGCAACTACAGAATGAAAAAGATGAGGATTTACTGGTTAAAGACTGTTGGAATGGTAATGAGTGGTCTGAGGATGCCTTGAACAAAATCCTGAAAGATTTTGCTGCTAGAAGTATTTCTAAAATCCAGTTTGACAGAAATAAGAAAAGACCAGATTCAGCTCATTAAAAGGACCAGATCCAACATTTCAAAGGACTTCCAAAACAGCCTGTTTAGATGAGAAGATTGCAAGTGGAATATTAGCATTTGCCAAAAATTCTTAACTCCTTCTATGTTTTTCTTTTCTTGGAGAGTCTTAAATGACTTAATTCCAACAGATGACATTTTGAAGGTGAAAGGATTGAAAGGCCCCTCAAGATGCCACCTCTGTAATAATAATCAAGAATCCAGTGATCATCACTTTTTCAGATGCAAGTTTGCTAGGGAGGTTTGGAAAAAGCTGAACTCTAACATTAACCTGAACCTGTTGAATGTGGACTAAGGTAACTAAGGTAATTTAGAAGACAATTTGAGAGCTAGCAGGCAATTAATTTGATGCCTCTTCCATTCATTGTTGCATGGTTTCTTTGGAATGCTAGGAACAAGGTGAAGCATGAAGACATTATCTCTTCTTCTGATTCTGTGGTAGCTAACTTCCAGGCCTATTTACATAAGCTGATTAATTGAAAGAAGTTCCCTAAGATATTGAAGGATATGCCTAATATTGATCCCAAACACCCTATGGTTATTAAGGTTAGATGGGAGAAGCCTCCTCATATTTTCATTAAAATAAACACTGATGGGGGCCTCACTAACAAGAAAGCTGGTATTGGAGATATTTTCAGAGATCACACAAGCAAAGTTTTGCTTTATTTTAAGGCCCCCTACATTGCTGAAGATGTCTTGGAAATAGAAGCTACTGCTCTTCATTGGGCCCTTAAATTTGCTAAGGAAGTCAAGTGAAATTGTATTATTGCTGAAGTGGACTCTTCAATCTGGTGGAGCTAGTCACTGCCACCTCTTCCCCCCCTTGGCACATAAATCAGTGGATTTACAGAATAAGGAAAATTATCACTGAGATCAAGTTTCAAATCAATTTTAACTACAGGGAAGCCAACAGGCCTGCCAACTTCTTGGCTTTGGAGGGCTCAAAATTGAGCCATGCAGTGGTCTCCACTACCCTTCCTCTCCCTCTACAACTATTAACACAAGGGGATAAACTCCAAATTCCTTATCTTATAATTCAGAACTGAAATCTTGGTCTCTTCTTTTTGAGTTTCTAGCTCCCTTCATATTAGCTGCCATCCATCTACTGTTCCTGTCAGGCTGTTCGGGTCTTGGTATTATTGTTATTTACATATATTTTTCAATAAAATAACAGTGGAGATATTTGACCATTTTTATATCATATAAGACATATTGTTAAAATTTTCTTACATTTTCTCCCTACACAAAAACACACACACACACTGATATATATATATATATTTATTTATTTATATATAATTTTTGTTGTTGGTTTCTCTTCTTTTGCCAGATTCATGTATGTTTGTGGGTGGGTCTCCCTTATGCGAATGAGTTAGGGGACCCTCTCCATTTGTAGTTTGCTTTATTTTTATCAACATGCAAGGAGCCGAATAATGCTCCTTTCACCAATATATATAACATGACTAAACTAAAAAAGAAAGTGACCAGCTAGCTCTTAACAATTCTGAGGTAAGGTATTTGTAATTTGTCCCCCTTTATCAGGTTAGCCAGAATCTGTGTAGGATTAGTAGCAACAGTTACTCTTTGGGATTCAGCACCTTCAATAGCTAGATAATTAGCTGGTTTGTTTCCCTCCGTGTAGTTAAAACAATAGTTGACTTATATCTCCTTGGTGATAAGTTTTATCTTGAGAACCCACTGTTGGATATGCCATGGGGGTACAACTTTATCTGTCATGTACTCAATCAGCCTTGAGGAATCAACCTCAGCTTCTAGTGGTGTCCACCTGTTTATGGAAGTCATTTTGATGGCCCAATAAAGAGCAGTTGTCTCAGCTTCCAGGGCATCTTCAACAATAATTGAAGCTTTGAAGAACATAATGCATCTGCCTTTATAATCTCTGAACACCCCTCCAATTCCTGTTATCTGGGCTGAAAAGCTTCCATCAGTGTTTACTTTAAGGTGGGGATATTGAGGTTTTTTCCAATAGACTTTAATTACTTTTCTACAAGTCTGATCCATGCTTTGGTTCATTTTAAGGATATTTGGAAACTCCTTCCACATGATCAGCTTTTTGATATAAGCAAGACAATTTTCCTCCACTGTTGCAGTAGTCACATTATGCTCTTCATGCTTGTTTTTGTTCCTTGCATTCCAAATGAACCAGGCAGTGGTGAAAGGGATAGCCCCAGGTTTGAGTTTTTGCCATTCTAACTAGCACTTCTTTAGCTCTTCCCATCCCAAGTTAATAGTATTGATGTGGAAATTAGTTATCAAGGAACTCCAAACCTTCCTGGAGAAGTTACACTGGAAAAATAGATGAGTAAATGTCTCTTCACTGCTCTAGCAGAGATTGCATTTTGAAGGCCCCTTCAAGCCCTTTAACTTGAGAATGTCATTTGTAGGTATTAAGTTATTCAACACTCTCCAAGAGAACAATGCCATAGATGGGGTTAGGGATTTGTTCCACAAGTTATCTCCCCAAGAAGTTTCCTCCTAGGTGAATAGCTGATTATAAATAGCTTGGGTCACACTTTCAGTGGAGTTAACTTTAATAATCACCCTATCTTTGTTATTTTTGTCAAATTGGATTTTAGATATCTTTCTCATAGAGTTTTCAGTAACAACATTTAGGAGAATTTCCTGAAACCAAGTCTGCCCTTCCCAGCAATCCTTCACCATGAGATTCTTGTCAAAATTATCATCCAGGGGTTCAATTGTGTTCTCTGGACACCATTTATCTTGCCAAAAGTTGATGTTTCCTTGTCCCATCTCCCAAATGTAAAAATTTTCAACTTGTTCCTACATTTTCAACATCTATTTTCAGGTCTTAGAATCCCTAAGTTTGTCCCTCACTTGGTTAGGGGTGATAAGTTTTGTAATATTTGGAGTGCATGAAATCACCCTTTTGAGTGAGTTATGTATGTTTTGCTTTTGTCTTAGATAGGGGACCCCTTCCAATTTTTACATTTGTTTTCTTTTGGATCAACATGCAAGGAGCCCAATAATGCTTCTTACCCAAAAAAAAAAAAAGTCTCTCTTAATCTTTCTCTTTAACTGTCTCTAGCTCTCCATCTCTTTATCCCTAGTTTATTCTCTCTCTCTCTTTCTCTCATTCACTCTCACTCTCTATTTCCTTCCCTCTCTCTAATTCTTCTTCTCTCACCTCTCTCACATACTCTCGCTCTTACTTGCTATCTCTCTAGCTCATTCTCCCTTTATTTCTCTCTCTTGGTATCTCTTATGTCACCCACTCTTCTCTCTCTTATTCACTCTCTCTCTTTATATATATATATATATATATGATTAAAAGAGCAACTCGTGGCTCCTTACGCTTTCTTAAAAGAAAGGATACAGATTTGGGGGAGGGATAGTGGATCCCCATCTAAAAATAAAAGAAAATACAATAAATTCCTAGGGGTTCCGCAATCCACATTACAACTCCACACAAAAGAAATGAAAAAGGTCACAGAAGTAAAGAACCCAAAAAAACCTATATACCCACAACATGTATACCAATAAAGAATAGTATACCACAAAAGGACAAAAGCACCAAATCTCAAAATATCAGTATATGAGAGCAGCAAAAATCTACATAGCAACCTGTTAAACTGAGGTGGGGCAGTCAAGTAAGCATCCAGACGTGCAAAAATAAGAGCAGTCCAAGTCCAAGGCAATAACAGATAATCACAAACAAACAAATTCCAATCCTGGAAGCAAAAGAGTTCCTCAGTAAAGTGATGATTCGCAGACCAAAGAAAACCTCTAGCATTCAAAAAACATATTAGGCAAATAGTGCAGCTCATAGGTACCAGAGAACCTGCAGCAAGATTCAAAGTAGAGAGTAGGCAGTTCCATATAAAGCGTTGCATATTAGGAGCACATTCACCTTCCTCAAAAGAAAGCCAACTAGCCCCAAAAATATGCATAAAATGAAGTAATTTGAAAGAAATATAAGGGTTATAAAGGAAGAGCTAGCCAGACAGAAGAAAGCTCATGTTCTGTATCCAATTACTGAGAATAGAACCCAAAATTTTCTTTAATTAAAGTGGAACAGTAGTACCTTGCATCCTCCAAATCGTCATATAAAGACTCGAGAAAGCCAAATATATTTGGATAAATATAAATCTTAAGCATCCCAGTCCAACCAGAAAGCAGAAAAAAATAATGCAAACCAGTAGTGGATACCAAAAAAGGCCTCAAGAAGTTCTAGAACTCAGGATGAAACAAGTTCAAGCAAAGTGCCAACCAATTATAGGCTAACACAAAACCACTATCAACAAAATCATGCTCCATGCTAGGAAATAGACCCAAACCAGAGACAGTAAAGCAAGAGAAAAGTGAAGCATAATTAGTATCTAAAATAAGGTGCTTCTAGTAAATCACTTTGAATAAAATTGTGCAACAAAGTTGGAGGAGAATCTTCAACAAAGGCTTCTTGCACTCTCCATTTAGCCAACAAGTCAGCAGAGGCATTGCCCTCTCTATAAATGAATGAAAAACATATATTAAGATGATGCATCTCAATGTAATGCCTTATCCTTTTCAACAAGAAAACAATATTCCAAATAGGCTTAAGCTTAGCTAATAGAATATTAAATAAAGTTTCAGAGTCAATCTCCACAACAATGTGATTAAGATTCAAAGAGACAGAAATTTGCATAGCAGCCACCAATGAACATTTCTCAGATTCAAAGAGACAAAAATTATTAATGATCGACACTTACTCAAGAGCATTCACGACGCAGAAACCTTCATGCTAAGGGTTCCATAATTAAAGAATTCAAGAAACTACTCAACAAGGCCAAAGGTTTGCACAAGGAGGCAAATTAGTTGGGCTTCTAAAAAAGTTAGAGAAGCTGATGCTAGCCAAGACCTTTGAAACGAGGTTTGGGACAGTGATAGGGTGGATAAGGGAAAATAGCCGATGTAGATTCAAACCGAGTAAACTCGAGAGATCTACTAGCATCCACATAAGTAGAATCAACATTTGCAACAGAACAACCCATAGTACAAAAAATAGTACAACCCACAACACAATCAAAAAACATTTCAACATAG
This sequence comes from Phalaenopsis equestris, assembly GCF_001263595.1. NCBI lineage: Eukaryota > Viridiplantae > Streptophyta > Magnoliopsida > Asparagales > Orchidaceae > Phalaenopsis > Phalaenopsis equestris. Next base: position 73,625 of record NW_018252489.1, read on the forward strand.
GCCATACCAGGCAGATGGAAGATAGGGTCCGTCTATGGCCGAACGGTTAAACAAAGCTTATCCTTTCAAGGATGAGGAAGTGGGAAATATATTCTAGAATTTGATTAAGAAGACTATGTTTAGATTGGTTGAACTGAGAAGACCAGAGGAGGTGGCCAAGAAGGATCACCCCAAATACTACCCATACCATAGGATGCTTAGGCATACCATAAAAGGTTGAATCAGCTTCAAAGAATGGCTCGAGAGGAACTTCAATAGTGGGAGCATAACCATCATGAAATAATATTTGAAAGAACCTGGAATAGGTTCTGTCATTTTGATTTCATTGGAGCTTATTGTTTCGATCCAAACATGTGAGACAGTCGATGGGTGGAGCCCAATTTGGACCAGATATTCAAAGAGGATATTGGATCATATTCAGATTGCTTTAGCGCAAGCCAACATTTAGAGTCTGGAACCTACAAAGAAAATGCTGGAAATTACACCAAAAGTGCTGCAACAACTAGAAGCAGAAAAAGAGATAATCAAGGAGGTGAAGAATGATAGTGTGAAGGGTAGACAAGGGGCTATTTATGATAGACTGGTTATTTCAAATTTGGGGGAGCAATTCCTCAAATCATTAACTCTGTATGATTGTACTATAGATAGTTGCAATGTTGGCTACATTCTGACTGTTTTTAGTGATTATGTATTTAACAACCAATCTAACTCAAATTTTGATTCCTATGATGATCCTCAAATTTTACGGAACTGTGATGAGCTTGTTAACATGACTGAGGTAAGCATTAATAACACAAGTTATGATAGTAGAGAAAGCGAGAACCAACCCTCAAGCTCAAAGGAAATCCTATTTCAATTAATTTGGAATTCTTAGATTCAGAGGCAACTCCAGAAGAAGCAACCAGAGCTTCATTAGAGACATCTCTAGTTCTAATTCAAAGGATGAAAGAAATAATATAATTAAGCTTAAGAAGTGGGAAGGTGTTAACTAAGAGTGGGTCCAATAGAAAAAGGAAAATAGGTAGTCACTGGAGATGGTCCAGCTCAACCGGTAGAGGAAATATCCATAAAAGAAAAGACTAGAGGAGTTAATAATAAAGTGGACTATAACGTGAGAGAAGCTTTGATCCTGTCAAAGGAGATGGGATAAGCTTTGATTAAGGCTTTAATTGAACAAAAAATTTGTTTAGCTCAATTGGAAAACAAGTCATTAGATGAGGTTTGATCATTAAGGGAACAATTTGGTGTCTGTTATTTAGATGATAATTTGTTGCTCAGTACAACTGACCATAATTGACCTTTGTACATTTCAAATACCTTCGACAAATTCATAGTCTCTAAGGTGTTAACTGATCTAGGGACTTCTATCAACATAAGAAATCTATGGGCATTAGCTAATTTGGAAATCCACACCTGACAGCTTAAAGCAGACATAATATTGCTAAAAGATTTTAATCAGAAGGGAGAAAAGGCCTATAGATCAATAACACTGCCAATGAGGACATGTGATCTTGCAAGAACAACTACAAAATTCCACAATTGATTCAAAAACGTCATTTAATGCCCCACTGGATCGATCATGGATCCATGAGAACAAGATGGTCCCTTCATCCCTACAACAAAGCTTAAGGTTTTATGAAGGGGGTCAAGAACAGTGTATTAAGGGAGATCTATATTTGTTCTCAGTCCATGAAGTAGGACATCACGAAGATGCCGCCTACTACGCACCTTAAAAAAAGATAGACTTCTCCATAGATGTCATCTCAAGGAAATTCGAAGACTCAAAAGAAATACAAGAGTAAGACCAGCAACCTCAGGTTCAACGATCTCTTGCCACTCCTTCATAACGAGATGGTGGAAATGAAATCTCCTTTAACATGTTAATTTTACTCTGGTATTTTATACTTATTTTTGGTGATATTGAACTTTAATGGAAGGTATTTTTATGTTTCTATTTGCAGGTATAATAGGTAAAACAATTGGAGTGAACTAGAGCAAAAATGAGGCAAAAAAGAGGCAATTGGAGTAGTGGAGCATGTATCTAAACTGACGCATAGGAGCCAGCTTTTGGCGCTTAAGCATCGGGCCCCATAGATAATCCAAAGAAGGTGGCCCCTAGGCACCACCTATTAGTACATAGATGCTGGATCAATTGTCCAATATATAGAGGGAATGGCACATAAGCGCCACAATTGGGCGCCTAGGCGCTAGAACTGTTTGAGATAGTTTTCCAATAGTTATTGACAAAAAATGGTGGGTTTTTTTTTGGGGATGCACATTAGAGATGAAAGATAAGGCATTTAAAAGGGCAAGAAAGAAGAGAGCACTACTAGGAATTCAAGAAAAAGAGAGATATTTTCTTTTCTTTTTTGTTCTTACTTTAAATTATATGAGAGGTGCAAGGAACTGTTGTAAGATTGTAAGGAGAACACTTTGGGTGGAGCTTTTCTTCATTCTTCAAGGAAAAAAAAAGTTTCTTGTATTTTCATTATCTTGATTGAAGTAATTCATAGTGCTCAACTTTGTTTTAATGTAAGATGTTTTGCCTTGTGGTTTTCTCGATGAAACCAATTTAGATTCCTTGTTTCCTTCCTTTTGTAATGAAATAGCAGAATGTGTAAGGATTAAATTAAATTAGATTCATGTTAATTCAATGAATGTGATGGTATTTCATTTGGACTTCATTTATATCATAATTTGTCCAATTGTAGTGTTAAAATTAGTTGTGAACCCATAAGATCCGAGAGGGATATGGCTTCAATCAGCTAGTGAAAACCAAACTAATCTATAGGGTGACAGAATAGTGGTCCTTAGGTTAGTGCAAGTAAATAGGGTGATTATTTTAATGGGGATAACTCAGAGGTTTTTAGGGTAAGAAGCATAAAAAATTCTTAAGTTAACCTAGTTTCTTCATGCACTTGGAAAAGGTTAAAGAAAAGATATGCTCCTATTTTTCACAAATTTTAATTAGGGAATCTACTTTATTTACATCTACACTAGCTACTAGTTTCATTATAAGAGGAGGGAACCTCTTGATAGCTTACACCTTCCATTTCATTTTGCCTAGCATATTTAACTATTTAGTAAACTTAGAAGTTAGTAGTATTAAAGTAGAATTTTCAGCTCACTAAAAATCAAACCTATTCCTAGCTAAGGATCCTTAAATTCAACTAAAAAATATTTTAAGTCCGTCAATTTACATTCTTCTCTGTGATATCGATACTTGAGACTAAAAAAGTCCTATATTACTTGAACGATATGCACACTTAGGTTTATACTTGATGTGTAGTGATTAGGATGGAAAATTAAGTTATTAAATTTATAAAATATATTTAGGAAATTATAATATTTAAACCCTAAATCACTAGGTGTACAAGAGAGAAAGTAGCAGTCAAGTTTTTGGTGCCATTGCTGGGGAAGTACGACGGTTAATTTGACTTAAGAAAATCTTTGCTGAACTAATTTGACTTAGTTTGGAAAACTTGTAGTGTTGTATTTTTATGTGTTGAGTGCTTGTTGTGTGTTAAAAGTATTTTAAAATTATTTTAAAAATTTTTAAAATATTTTTAATTTAGCAATAGTATTTTGGGTGTCTTATTTTATCTTTGTTATTAAGTTTTAGTTGTGAATGCATAGTTTAGAATCTGTAGGACTCGTGCCCTACAATTCTGAATTAGAGAAAACCATTAGAAAAATCAGAAAACATCACATAACAACTTGGAAAATTAAATAGCTGAAAATGATCCACATTATGTACGAAGACAATTAAGGGATTACACAAACCCTACGATAGATGAAATTCGTCTTAGTATACAAACTACTGCGATAATAGCTAACTCATTTGAGCTAAAACCTTCTTTAATCTAAATGGTACAGAACAACCAGTTTGGTGGAACTTCATCTGAAAATCCAAACTTACATCTAGCTAGTTTTCTAGAATTATGTGCTAAATTTAAGTAGACTAAGGCTTTGTTGGTCACTTTTTTAGAAAAGTACATTTTTAATTATATATATATATATATATATATATATAGTTTTGAAAAGTAATATTTTAAGTTTGAGAAATGTGAGACCGAACCGATTCTGTATACACAATAGTTTAAATGAACGAACGTAACACCACAAGTGATATACATATCCCAAAGAATAGACGTATCACTTAATAGTGAGGATCGATTAAATAAATTAAGGAGTTGATTGCATACATTTTAGTCTGTGAAACATTTGTGTTGACCGACAAATTTTTTCCTATCTAAAATAAAAGATTAGAAAGAGTTTATATTAAGCTGGGTTTAAAAGTTTCCTATACGAGCAAGCCCTTTTAGTTATTTACATATTAAATGACTTATGTCACTCAAGAAAACACTTAATTTAGACAAGAAAATATTATCTTCAAGAAATTTAAAGTTTAGGACTTCAAGGTTAGACAAAGGAGGATCAAATAGAAAAAAGATTAAGTTTGGAACTTTTTTTATATAATCCAAAAGATGAAAGTTAGGAGACGTCACAGATCCTGAGGAGAAACTCAGTGACTTCCCAAGATATTCTATGGGTTGGCTTCAATTTTGAGGAAATATTATTGGATGCTTCATCCCGTCAATTTTATTTTAGGGCTTATACCTGCATGACACGATCATACAAATAGCTTGGAAGATAAAAGGATTTATGACATAATGAATAATGACTCTGGAGCCTAAAGCGAGTTAAGTCTTAAATTGTACAAAATGATTGTGCAAAGGCCTAAAGATAAGTTGAGGATTTATTCCGTACTAAACAAGCTACCTCGAAGTCCTATGGCTTATTATTTAATTCTAAGAAAAGATTTGTTGTTGTATATCCTCTTGCTATCTCAAAGTTGTTCTTCTATAAATACTTGTCATGCTCCCACGTAGTTAGCTCCAACCTTCTCTTTGGAGTGATAGCTCTAGGTTCAAGGTTCAAAAGGTCTTACCATGTATGTTTAAGTGTTTTAGTTTTTTTTATTGTTCAAATGTTTTATTTTGAGGAAGTTAAAGTTGATTAGAGGAAAACTGGTTAGGATCCCATGGTTACCTCATTATGGTACCACTATTTTCTCTTAAATTTACTTGGTCCAAATGAGTTGTTAAGCTACTTTAAACAGGAGAGATCTTGTTAGCAACCATAGGTTACCTTATCCGAGGAACTCCCGTAAATTCAAAAGGACGTCATACGTTTTCTTTGTTATGTTTTGAAAAAGATGTCTTTTTAATTTTGAAAACATTTTTTTTTTGTACTTTTCAGTTTTGGTATAGTTTTGCAGGTAAAGTAAATAAATGCAGGTAAGAAAATGCTGCCAAGTAATTAAGTAAAATTACATTGCATAAAATATAAAAGCATACTTGGACCTCTACTACCATTGCATGATTAGCATCATAAAGCATAATATATTTGTAAACAATTGAAATAAAATGTTGGAAAGTAAACACGAGCATCCGATACTAAAAAAGTCAAAAAAATAAGTCATAGCAAAACTGAGTGAGTAAAACAACACTCGTAGTCACTTATAGAAAATTATAGTAAATGTAAGACATTGGTAAAGGCAGAAGACTCAAAGTTGGACTCTGTGCTTCCTGAACTTAGGTTAGAGCTACCATCCCAATGGAGGGCAGTCCTATCCTTGATCCAAGTGATCAACTGTGGACCTTTATAAATTTTCATTTTTGAATTTATTTTTTCGTGCATATGAAATTTAATTTATCATGTGAAGGGGGATTCATTTAAAACATTTTGTAGAGTGATGTAGTCCACAAGTTAATTCATTTGATCGAGCTAGGACTACTGTGCTTCCTGGACTTAAGTTAGAGCTACCATCCTAATAATCTATGGAGAGCAGTCCTATCCTTGATCTAAGTGATCAATTGTGGAACTTTATAAATTTTCATTATTGAATTTAATTTTTTCGTGCATATGAACTTTAATTTATCATGTAAAGGGGGGGTTCATTTAAAACATTTTGTAGTGTGATGTAGTCCACAAGTTAATTAATTTGATCGAGATAGGACTACTGTGCTTTCTGAACTTAAGTTAGAGCTACCATCCTAATAATCTATGGAGGGTAGTCCTATCCTTGATCCAAGTGATCAGCTGTGGACCTTTATAAATTTTCATTTTTGCATTTAATTTTTCGTGCATATGAAATTTAGTTTATCATGTGAAGGGGGATTCATTTAAAACATTTTGTAGAGTGATGTAGTCCACAAGTTAAATTATTTGATCGAGCTAGGTCTACTGTTAACCTAAGAATATCAGGGGCAATTATCTCCTCAAGAGTCGTAGAGTAGTATCATCGGTCTTTATTCTCTCCTTTTGTCAATGGTCATTGAGGTAGGAGATACTATTCTAAATCCCATGTTGTATCAATCATTTTAGCACACATTAGCTTTATCATCATTTCCCTAGCCACCTAGACCTCAGAATTAAACAAGTCCGATGATCCATATCTGGTAAAAACAAATATCTCCAATTGCTCATAAGGATTAAAATACTTTGGGGAGGACTTAAATAATTAAGCGTTTAATGTAAGATATGTAATGTAGGGCATTTATAGTGATTCAAATGAATTATCGGATCTCGGGACATAATTTGGTAGATCCTTAAAAATGTTAATGGATGATTTTCTTGAACAAAGAATAATAAGTTTAGTTGTCCTTCAAAATATCCAAAAGATCATAAAATTGTTCAGGGCATAACTCTAAACAACTTTTAGAACCCCTTGAATAATCTTATGTTCATGTAAACTTGTTATATTTTTCAATTAATCATCCAAAGTTAAATTAAAATGCAACGAATTAAGCCACTCTATCCTCAATGAACCTTAATAATTTAATTATTCCGATAGCGGGGTACTCAGACATTCACTTGATGTTTTATTTAAGAGTTATGTAAGTGGATGCCCTTAAGTGCAAGTTCAAGTCATTAAGTATCTCATGCTCACAATAAAAGTTATCCTTGTAGTGTTTAAAAGTTTTCAATAATTTATCATGTTCCTCTTTTCTAATCCTCATTAAATAAGTTTAAATATCAAGCCTAGCTCACTACTGAGCCTTTAAATCCAATCTTCACGAAAATTTGCAATATTTCAAATGTTAATTTAAGTGAATTTAATTCTCATTAAAGCTCATGCTTATCATCTAATTACCAATTAAGGGCTTCAAATGAGTAAGTTATTATCTTTCTATTTTAAGCCCACCATCTTAGGATCATCCGAGTAGTTTAACTTCCAAGTCACAATAATTTAAGAAAATTTCAATTCTACCCTTGTTAGAGAAAAGTGACAGGTTGGTTTCGACCTCTTAACGTTTATGTTTCAAACATCCAATGGAGTTTATTATGATAAATATTACCCATTACCGTTCGATTAATCCTAAAATTTAATTAGGACATAAAAAACCTAAAATTATCATTTTGTCCTCAGGGCTCTTCACTTCATAACTTATTAAATTGAAATCAAGTGTTTTTAACATTTTTAAGGTTCCCCACTCGTGGAACAAATAAAATATCAGAGGATAAATTATGATTTTTGGATTCTTATTTATTTTTTAATAATTATTTTAGCTCAAAAATAATAATTTTTAATATTAATTTATTTAGTTAAATAAAGTAGAGTTTCTATTCTTAGAAAAATTATTGGTTGTTCACCAAGGATAGAGGACCACTTATACCAAATTTTATGATTTTTTGAATTATATTTTAATTATTATAATTATTTATTGATTTTAGTGATTAATTAAATAGAAAGTATAATTTAATTTCAAAAATTGTTTTTTATATTTTTAATTAGTCTCTCTAAGTTTAGAGAAATTAGAGAAACAAACTTTTTTTTTTTTTTGAGGTTTATTTTATTTATTGTAATTATTTTAATGAAAAATTAAGGAAAAAAGATTTTTAGCATTTAATAATACATAGCTACATCAAAAAAATTAGGAAAAATAGCCCAAAAATTTTTAAATTAAAAAATAGCCCAAAAATTTACTATTTATTTTTATATCAATTTTATTTTTCTTAAGTACCCCTGATCACAAGGAACTCTAAAAAACCTTTTCATAATTTTTCTAATTATATTTATTTATTATAATTATTTTATTGGAAAAATTCTTTTTTTAATTGAAAAATAGACTTTGATATTAAATATATTTCAAATGGGTTTCAAATTTGTATAAAGGGTTCAAATGATCATTATTTACATTGTGGAATAATTTTTACTATTTTTTGAATTATACTATAACTATTTAAATTTTTATGAGTTTTGATGACTTAATTAGCTATGATAATGTACATAATTATATAAACTCATTTTGCATTTTTCCTAGAGTTCTCTAACCACAAGTAACCTACCAATACAAGTCCCATATTTTTTTGATTTTTATTTTAATTTGTATAATTATTTTAAACAAAAATAGGTAAGTGGTCTTGAAAATTAGGGCTTTTATGGTTAGAAGTGTTCTCTTACTTTGGAAAAACCAGAGAACATCTCTAACCACATCCCAATAAGCCCTCAAAATTTCAAGCCAAGGTGATTAATTTTTATTTAAATATAATTAGATTACTCTCTATTGTATTTAAATAATTAAAAATAAAATACGTGGTACATAATTTTTATTTTTAGTTCATAATTTTCTACTTTGTTCATTAAGAAACAGAGTATTTTTAATTTATTTTTATGAATTTTCTACACAAAGTTATTTATTTTTAAAATTTTTGAATTGAAATAAATAAAAAAATTCCCTATTTTTTTACTTATCCACGTGGTGGCCAGCGTATCCTAGGCGGCTCCGAAACTCCATGCGACACACTCTGATTCGACGCCGCCTTCCGCATGAGCTGCTATGCAACCCACACTTTAAGAACACATCCTTTATCTGACTCCTCCTCCACCATTCGATCAATACATGCACGAATGAACAACTTCCGTTCATCATCCCCATGTGACTCAACTCGAGAAGAGTCCAACTTCTAGACCTAATATCTCACTAAATACTAAACAAAATCACATGAGGTTTGTTCCTATAGCTTCATATAGTCAAGGTGAACCTATTTATACTGTTGATCAATCAAGAAACATAAGTCCACTTCACAATCAATGAAACCGAGGCTAAAATTAGGGATTTTTAAATAAAAATTTGCCCAAGAGGTAATGCATTAATTGGGTTCTTGTGGAAGCTTTAGTATAGTCAAGAAAACCTCCTTTCAGTGTCACCTTTCTCTGATATAGGTTCTAAACAGTAATTCAACCAACAGGTGGTGCTGCTTTGGACTAAGAGTGAGTTAAGGGGCTCAAGAGTTTGGCTTTCAATGGAAAACTTTATCTTTTGGTCTATGCAATCTTTTTGAATGATTAATTGGAAGTTTGTGGATTGATAAAGAAGGTCCTTGATTTGAAGCTTGAAATTAGGGTTAGGTAGTGAGGAAGATGGTTGGAATTTGATGGGAGTGAGCTTAGGAGAGTCTGGGGAAGCTTTGTGAGAAATTTGGAAGGACCTCCCTAAGTAATTGGTAGCACTCTTTCTTTGGCTATGTGAGCGGAAGTTTAAATAGACATGGCCATGGTGGCTAGTAGGGCAATCCAAAGGATGAAAAATGTTGCATATGTGTAGGGCTGAGCGACACAATTAGCCAATTGGAATGATACAACTTGGATGGGTGCAATACAAGCTTGCTCCATGGGGAGAGCTTCTTAGTTTTGGGTTTTCCAGCCACTAGACCTGCTGATTAGACCAGAAGAGGTGGCTAGTAGGGTCAAGAGAGCTAGAGGGAACTTTAATTGTGATTATAATGAAGGTTTAGTCAAGTGATGACAAGCTTGGCAAAATATGAGAAGGAATCCCCAAAATTAAGTGATACTTAGTCCATGGCATCTCTATGGTGGGTTAAGAGGATCTATGTTCGTTCCTAGAGTCCAAATGACAGCTGTGGTGGTCCAAGTTAGGCTAGACTAAGTGGCTCAAAGTAAGTTTAGCGTTTGGGTACAAAGTTTGGGATTTGAATTGTACTCGGTTTTAAGCTTGGTTCAAGCTTGGATCTAGGTCTATTGATTAGCCAATTTGGCGTAGAAGACTATCATGAGACATTTGGGTATCAATTGGGTTGTAATTGGGAGGTTATGATTCTGTGGAAAAATTGGGGGTTTTAGTTTGGATTGGATTTGGGCTAGGTTTATGTTTGTATCTAGGAAAATTGAGGGTTAAATGGATCCATGGGGATGTTATATAGAGTGTAGGAAGTGAATTCGGTGGAATTGAATGGGTTAGGGAGTTCAATTTGGTGGAATTTTAAAATTTAGCCAATTTTGGGGCATTTGGGTTAGGCTTTGGATTTGGACTTTTAAAATGGGTTCAGTTGGGCTAAAGCTTGGTTTCAATTGAGTTAGGACATGATAAATATGATTTGGATTTGAAATTAGGGAAGTTTGAAATCAATTTGGTGGAAATTGGAGGTGAATTAAGGGAATTTGGGCTTTAAAGGTAAAATTGAGATTTGAGTTAAAATTGGTCCATTTAGTTAAAATGGGCCCAATGGGTGGTTAAGATTGGTTTTGGGGATGTTGGGAATGATTTGGGAAGTTTTGGGAATTTTTAGTCCATGAGGGGCATTTTTTGGTAATTTTGACAATTTTGGGGATATTTTGGAAATTTTGAAAATTTCAGGGTGTTTTTGACAACTTGAGTGGTTTGAAATGTTTTGGGATGATTTTTGGATAAACTTTGAGGATTTGGGTCATTTTGAAAATTTAGGGTTTGAGGGGCATTTTGGTAATTATTCAAAAGTTTTGGGCTAAAAGGTTAAAATTAAGAAATTAAGTAGAATTGGGGTTCAATGGAAATGCTAGTCACAACACTACCTTTTTGGTGCCGTGAGACCAAGGGAACCTCATTTTGGATCCTGCATATGTTGGTCCTAGCCACCCTAGCCAAAGGCTAAAGGAGACCACCCATATGAGTTTCCAAATGAGTTTCCACATGAGTTAAACACGTGTGCTTGGTTTAGGATTTTAGGTTGTGAGTGAAGGTGGGGGTTCAAGAGTGTGCGTGCAAGACTGACCTAGACCACACCACCCAGGGCTAACCCTAAGGGCCAGACAGTCCTATTGGGACTCCTCTTGAGCTCCTCTATGTTGATTTCATCCTACTAACTACTAGAAGTCAAAACCAAACATGTTGAACTCCAAGAAAAGTATAGAAGTGTTTAGAATTTTTAATGGGTGTGGGGGTAATGTTCCAACACTAGTCCTCTAGGACAATCAACAAGAATGTCTTATGGCTCGATCCTAGGCTTCTTAGGAAGAAGGACTAGACTTCAACAAAAATGAGGTCAACAGGCTTTTCCTTTTTTTAAGGGCTAAAACTAAATTTTGATTGAACTCATTAACACCTAGATCTATCAGAACTTGGGGTGATTTAGCTTAGAAATTCCTAGTTAAGTATTTTCCACCTTTAAAAATCGCTAAGCTTAGAAATGATATTACCTCATTTGGCCAGTGTAACAGTGAATCAATCTACAAAGCTTGAGAATGATTTAAGGAACTCCATAGGAAGTTTTCACATCACACTTTACCCTATTAGTTAATTATTCAAACGTTCTATAATGGATTAGTAGGATCACTGAAAAATATCATTGACGTTGTTGTTGGTGGTTCGATGATGTCGAAGCCATTTGATGAAGCATATTATTTATTTGAGGAGATAATGACAGATAACTACAAAATTCCATCTAAAAGAGTAAACCCTAGGAAATTAGCTAGTATTCATGATACATATGTAATTTCAATTCTTGCTTCTCAAGTTACTGCAATATCTATGAAGCTAGATCAATTCAAAATGAACTTACCTTAAGCACCAACAAAAATTAAGGAAAACTCATTAGGAGAAAATGATTGATTGCCAATAAATATTGCTCGAGACTTTAAATAAAATTAATAATAGACCCAACAGTCCACATTCTAACTTTTATAACCTAGGTTAAGGGAACCTAATTTTAACAGGAATAATAATTCTATTGGTAGAAACCAACAATGGGGAAACAATCAAGTGAACCCTATAGGAGACTGGAATAACCAAGGTTGTACTAACTAAAACTTTCATATTCTCCATTTTTAACAATAATAACCCATTTAAGGAGAAGAAGTTGTCTATGGAGGAAGTGGTGCTACAAAAGGGGAATCACTTGCAAAGTCAAAGTGTGGCTATAAGAAATATTGGGAATCAGTTGTGATAAATTGCTAACTCACTTAGAAATTGGCCTTAAGGAACTCTTCCTAGCAGCACTGAGATAAAACTTAAAGATAAGAACAAAGAGCAATTGAGGGTCTATTACTTCCTTTATCTGCCCTTATAGTCATTAGAAGGGTTTGATAAACTAGCGGGTGATGAACATGTAGATGACTTTTTCAATATTCTTATTGTAGTTCGTGGTGCATATCTTAAGAGACAAGGTGGTACCTAGGGTTGGTAATATATAATCCAACGTATCATGGACAATCTTATTACTGGCTTATCTGATCAAAATATCTAGAAGCACCCATTTAATCTCTGAAAGGTGATTCCGTTAGAAACTGGAAGTACAGAAAGGAGATGCGATGAGAAGGAGGAAGAGTTAGCCTTTAAGTTCTGATGTGTTTGTGTGTTTGTTGGAGCAAATAAAAATTTGGGGAGGATTAAAAATCTAAAACCTAATTGTTCAAAGTGAAATTGGGCTAAGCAAATTAATATCTAAACACTTAAGGTGAGGCAGCACTAAATTAATTAAGTAATTAAAATGATATTTAATTAAAAAAATATTTGTAAAAATGGCACCGGCTCGATGACAATGTGTAACCTGATGTCTAGGCACCAAACCATTCAATTAAGCATGACCTCTCTGCTTCTTCTTCTTCCCCGCCGAAGCTTTGAAGGTGATCCTAAGGCTTCTTCTCCTTGGAATTTAGCTTGGATTTAGAGCTTGAAACCACTAGATCTCATCTTCTCCAAGTAAGAATCCTCCTCCAACCTTGCTATTTTTTTCCTTTATCCTCAACTTTCATCTAAATTCGTGTGGATATTTTAAATTTTTTTGGAAAATGGCGGAGAAGATGTAAAAATACTTTAAGGAGAGTTTCTTTTGCTTTTAATTTGTATATTGAGTTATATACCTTGTTTTGCCTCATTCCTTCTTCCAATTGTTTTACTCCACTACAAATGGCTGCTAAGACTTACGATAGAAAGGGGAAATCAACTTTTGATTGAAGGAAATTTGTCAGTCTAAAGGCTCAAGGTAGATACATTGAGTTTCTTGTATCAAAAAAATTGATCACGGAGCGGGGTTTTAGTAGTCATGGTGGACCGGTGGAATATCTGATTGTTTCACATCACTGGGAAAATTTATACTACCTTATTATCATAGCAATCATTTCTATTGTTCATTATTTTATGCGAACCTCCTTGAAGCTGCAGATGATTCAGCCTTTGTCAGGAAGAAGAGAGTGAACTTCACTCCCTCTTGCATTAATTGGTTCTATCATTTAGAGGACATACCTGACTATTTTTACTCTAGATTTAATCCCACTGATTCATAGCTAGATGAGATTCTTATGTTCTTGACTAATGGAAGAGGAGCTTAGAAAGTAAAAAAATGATTACAAGATAATTTTTTCCTCTTCTAAGCTTAATTCCATGTTAAAGGTGTGACATTACTTTATTTCTACTAGACTCCTCCCTTCTAAAATTCCGATTGACCTGACTAAAGAGAGAGCTCCTTTAAATTTTTGTATTGAAATAATGAAACTAATTGATATTGGATCTTTGCTTTATAAGGCTATCATAAGTGCTTCTAAGGGAGGTATTACAACTGGATTAGCACACCCCTCCCTTATTTTCTATATATGTCAAAAACCTGGTGTAGGTTTTGGGAGCTGGGAAGAATTATTGCAACCATTGAAGCCTATCAGTAAGGCTAATGTAGAACTATATGTGAAGCATGCAACAATTGGAATTGGGGCTCGATATGTTGATGATCCTTCTTCCTCTAGGCTCTCTACTTCACGTGCTTCAGCTCGCGCTCCTATTACCTTGGAAGTGATTTATGGTCTTTAGGTGAAGTTAGAGGATGATTTGGCATCTATGCAAGAATAGATATCTGATACTATAGATTTTTTGGAAAATTTAGATATCCAGAACAAGTGGAATAGAGAATATTAATCTGGTTTCCATGCTTCTTTGATAGAAATAATATGTTGGGTGGTTATAATTTAATAGAGTTTCCCTCATATCCACTATATTAAACATTTGAGTGGTGCAAACCTTTGGAGGAGGATGATGATGATGTTGAGGGAGAGGAGTAGGAAATTTTATCATTGTGTTTATAATAGTTATGTTTAGGTATGCTTTCTTAGTTACTTCTGCTTGTATTTTGTTTATGCTAGACATTTGTACTTTACTGTTTATTTTACAGCACTACTGGGATGATATGATTACATGTAATTTATTATTATTTAACACACCCATGTTAAAAATGTTGAGCTAGGATTTATTTATTTATGCATGTCTGATTTTTTTACTTTTACCCGCACTTCTTATGTTAAATATAACTAGTTTTTCTTTTGCCCTATATATTCTTTTAAATTAATTTTCCATATGTTAGAAGAAATAAGTTTGGGGAGGGGGGGAAATTTTTAAAAGTTAAACTTGTTTTTTTCTCTTTTGGTTCTTTTTAGATCTCGG
>NW_018252490.1:0-382 GCF_001263595.1 Phalaenopsis equestris
CCAAATGCCATAGTTAATTGGGCCAATTGACATGTGTAACCCAGCCCAAACACAAGATTTGGCCATATGCTCCTTCTTGGACTTAAGGTCAAATCCAAATCAATTAAGCTTGGTATGATCAAATGAGCCTTACCATGACTCACCTTAGACTCTAGGGTTGAGTTTAAAGCCAACCATTAACCCATGGTTAGGCTTGATATTTATCCCATGGGTAAAATTTTAAGAAAATTTTTTTAAAGAGATAAGAGGGGGTTAAATCAATGTACTTGCTCTACCACATGTCCATACCCTATGGTGCCATTTTTACTGATCATCATAAGCTTTAACCATGGTCCAAGCCTTGGTTAGCCACCTTAACCCAAGATAAAGCCCAAAACCGTGA
>NW_018252490.1:453-971 GCF_001263595.1 Phalaenopsis equestris
CTTGACACCTAAGCAGTGGGGCTAAGCTCTCAATTGGCCAGCTAAGCTCCCCATTGGCCAATTCCTATAAAAATCCACCCCACGGCCATTAATGTGGTGTGGTAAAAAATTTTCATGTAGGCCTTTCAAACTCCTCTGAGAGCTTTCTTGAGAGACCCTTAGCACATTCCAATCCACTTCCCCCTCTCAAATCCACCATGGCAAGCCAATTTTGAGCTCAAATCCTTGCCCGAAACCAGGAAAAACCCAATCCCAGCCTACACAGCACAAAACTCAAAATTGATTGGTCCTACACCTTCACAACAGTGAAGGAAGCCAAAGCCCCATCAAATCCCCCTTCCACAGAGCCTCTACCATGGCTCTAGACCAACACTCAAAATTGGCCTTGATCAAAATCATACATAGGCTTTACACCAGAGCTAGAGGCTTCATCCCTAAGCTCTTTGGGATCTAACGAAGGTGTGAAGAATCTCTGATTGAGGCTACACCTCTCGGAGCAAAGGTATAACTCACTTACT
>NW_018252490.1:2748-3317 GCF_001263595.1 Phalaenopsis equestris
ACATTTTCTCCTCTGATGTCTTAATTGACCTATCAGTAGAGTTCAAAATTCTAAAGTCATTTGACTTAAATTTGACAAATTATGAAAGTTTGGACCCTTAGGGGCAAAAGTGTAATTTTGGATATTTTGGCCTTAATGAACATTTAGGCTTAATCAAAATGGGAAATGGATAATTTTTGATATTAATTAACTCATTTGATGATTTGTAACCAAAATTGGCTTAATTGGTAGAGACCCACTTCACCTTATCAAATTATAGGATAAACAAAAATATAATTACCATAATTATCAAAATTTTGGAAACTTCATGACTTTTGAATTTGGAGATATAATTTTTGAAATCAATGATTTCACACCCTTGTTTGATAATTAAAATGATCTTGATAATGATCACTTAAAGTTCTGAATCCTTTCAAAAATCAATGCACACACTACTTAGGTCTAAAGGACTTAGTGGTGAATTTAAGCCAATATTAAAACTTGATAGAGAGGATTAGAAAAATCAACATAATCAAACTTTTTTAAAAACACCACAAGTCCAATTAGGGATAAAAATTTGGTTAAGTGTC
>NW_018252490.1:3938-7794 GCF_001263595.1 Phalaenopsis equestris
AACTCTGCTACAACGAGGAGCTTGGAGCTTACATGGTGGGCAGCCCGGCCATCTTCAACAGCAAGAGGATCTACAACAACACATCCTTCCTTAGCTTTAAACAACAAAGCCATAGGAACTCGAGGTCGTTTGCCTAGTGTAACATAAATCCTCAAACACATCTTTTAGGCATTTGTACAATCCTGTTGTACAATCTAAGCCCTAACTCGCCTTAGGACTCCGAGGTTGTCATTCGTCATGACCTAAATCCCTACATCTTCAAGGTTATTTGTGCTGATTGCTTCACACAAATGTAAATCCTAATAAATAAAAATTGCAGGATGAAACATCTAAATGATTTCTCCTAAATTGAAGCCAAATAATAGGATTGTTTGGGAAGTCACCGAAGTTCTCCTTCGGATCTGTGGCATCCTCTAGTGCTTCCTCCTTTGGACTCCAAAATAAAACGTTCCAAATTTGAACCAATCCCCTTTACATTTCTTAGTCTGTTATCTTTGAAATGTCCTTACCATTTGAACTCCTTGAAGATAATTTTTCTTGACTTTTATCGAGAGTATTCTTAGGTAACTTTTGTTACCTAAGATGTAATTAACTATAGGGGCTTGCCCTTATAGGAAGCTTTTCCCAAACCCAACATAATATAAACCCTATTTAATTCCTTATATTAAATAGGGGAACTTGTCGGGCAATACATTGGTTTCGCAGACAAAACGGATGTCATAACTTTCTTTAGTTTATTTGATCGAGCTCCACTTTCAATTCTTGTGTTCATCCTTCGGGATAGATACAGGATTTGAGGTAAAACGCTCTTTCATTTAAACTATGAAAATTATGGGGTCAATTTGACTTCATCTTTTTCAAAACTAAAATTTTTAAAAAACGTCCTTCCGAAGCGGGCAACGGGATTTCAATTCCGATGACCGACAGCTTCTTACTGGCAAACCCCACATCAAAAATAGTGTCGACATTCATCTAATTCCTCTATATTCCAAAAATGTTAGGGTCAGTTCAAGGTTGAACAATTCCTTTAAATTCAACAAAATCTCAAGGTCGGTGTAAGGTCGTCGATTCCTTTAAATTCCATGTATTTTTCATTTCCCTTCTGACAATTTTTTTCCGCATTCACGAAATCTAAGGTTTGGTGCAAGGTCATATGATTCCTCTAAATTTCATGAAATCTCAGGGTCGGTGCAAGGTTGTATGATTCATTTAAATTTAACGAAATCTCAGGGTCTGTGCAAGGTCATCTAATTCCTTTAGGTTCGGTGAAAGTTTGTCCGATTCCTTTAAATTCTATGAATCTCAGGGTCAGTGCAAGTTTGAATGATTCCATTAAATTCAATGAAATCTCAAGGTTGGTGAAAGTTCATCTGATTCCAGAACACCCCAAAATTTTCAAAATTACCAAAATACCACTCGTTTAGCCAAAATTACAAAAATACGCCTAGTGACCCAAGCTGTCCCAAAACCTTCAAAATCATTTGAAATATCTCCAAATCAATTTGGAACACTCCATTAAGCCCAATTTGACCAATTTGACCTATTTTGACCAAAAGCCCCAAACTGTTTTAAAAGACTCAAAAGCCCTAAATTACCTTTAAAGGCTCAATCG
The DNA here is from genome assembly GCF_001263595.1 of Phalaenopsis equestris. Lineage (NCBI taxonomy): Eukaryota > Viridiplantae > Streptophyta > Magnoliopsida > Asparagales > Orchidaceae > Phalaenopsis > Phalaenopsis equestris. The sequence goes on from NW_018252490.1 coordinate 5,551, forward strand.
CACCAATTCCCCCCCAATGTTCACCAATGTAACCCCAGTCTTCCTAAATTTCAATTTTGAAGCTCAAATTCATCATCCATAAAGTTGATTGAAACCAAATACAAGCTCAATAGAAACTTATTTCAAGCGTAATTTCAATTTCAGTCCTTAAATCCCCAATTTGACCCGAAGCCAAAATTTCATCAAATTTAACCCCCTAACCTATTTAAGTGCCCAAATTTTGAATCTAAAACTTTCTAAAACACTTCCAAACATCAAATTGAACCCTCAATTTTCATGAGTCAAGCGTCAATTTTACTCAACATCAACTTGGACCAAAACCCTCAATTTTTTCCCAAATTAGCCATATCCCAAAATTCCACCAAATTAAACTCCATGACCCTAAAATTTCCATCCAATTGATATACAAATGTCTTCATAACAATCACCAAAATAAAAATGAACCAGCAATTAGGCCATAGCAAACTCTAGCCCAACTCAAACCCAAGTCTAACCCAAAATACCCAAAATTGACCAAGAGCCAATGTCCTATAAATTGAACTTCCAAATCAATTTAAAATCACTCCAAAACTTTCTAAAATCATTATGAAAATCATATCCATAATCTTGATTAATCAATTAAGCTCATTATCATGACAAGCAAAACCTAGCCCAACTTGAACCCAAAATTGACCAATGACCCAAATGTAACCAAACCTAGCCAAATTGGTCAGCATTCAAAGTTTCCAATGATGCTTGAGAATCTACTATTTGGCCTAATGAATACTCTTCAAACATGGGAATTGGTTGCGAAAAATTCATTCCAAGTTGGTCTAACTTTTTTGAAATTGCAGCAACTTGATTTGCTCACGTGGTAAGTGCATTAGTTTCATGAATTTTGGCTACTTTCTTAGGATTTACCCTCTCAAAAAGCCATTGAAAATTATTGATAGCCATTTATTCAATTAAAGCACAAGCATCATGAAATTGTTTTAACATCAATGAACCACCAGCAGCGGCATTGATAATTGATCTAAAAGATCCAATTATCCAACTAATCCAAGATCCAATTAATCCATCTGAAAAAGTTTAAATTATTAACCAATTTAGTATAGCATTGTGTGATAACTTTCTTAAGAGTTCTTTAAATCTTTCCTATGCCTCATAAATAGATTCCCCTTCAAACAGATTAAAAGATGTAATATCATTTCTACGCTTCACAAGTTTTTATGGTGAAAAATCTTTAGCAAGGAATGTTTGTGCTAAATCACCCTAAGTTCTAATAAATCTAAGTGCTAACAAATTTAGCCACATCTTAGCTTTATCCCTCAGTGAGAAATAAAATAACCTAAGTCTTATGGCATCATCTGATGCACCATTCTATTAAAATGTAGCGCACAATTCTAGCAAATTAGCAAGATGTAAATTTGGATCTTCAGTTGGTGATCCCCCAAATTGATTATTTGATTCCATTTGGATAATAGCAAGTTTAAGTTCAAATGAATTAGCCACTACAGCAGGTTTTTGAATACTACAATGAAGCTCATCTACAATAGGGCTGACATAATCTCTTAAAGATCTAAACTCTTGATGAATTTCAGCATTTTGATTATTTTGGTCTGCCATTTCTGTAATTTTTTTGGATTTTTCAAAATTTATAATTTTTTGGTTCTTCTGATTTTTCTAATAGTTCTTCAGAACCTGAATTACGCATACACTAACATATAATAAAATAAAATAAACTAAACAAAATAACATAAGATAAGATAACATAAAGTTTAAAGAAGACTTTCTAAAAATAGAAATTTTCTTTTAAAATCAATTTCTCGCCAGCAACGGCTCCAAAAACTTGATCCATGGATACTGCCAACATGCATAGTACAACAATATTTCATATTATATTTCACTTCTATTTCCTTACTTTGCAACAAAACAAAAAACTTGATCCTAAAGAAAAATAAGAATTTAACTTTTAATTTATATATATTGGGATACTACGCAAGTATGGGATACTACGCAAGTATACATATCGTTATCAAGTAATATAAAACTTTTTAATTAATATCTAAATATAGAACCCACAGGGATAATACACAATATGCACTATTGAACAACAAACTTTCTATTTAAGAAAAAAAGGATAATTATCTAAACTAAAGATGGATTTTTTAAGAATGAAAATTTAAATATTTTAGGTATTTTCAACATTTTGATAGAACAATAACAATTTAAAAAGATAACGCGAGTTTTTGTAGAAGAAAAGCA
>NW_018252490.1:7948-70026 GCF_001263595.1 Phalaenopsis equestris
TTTAAAGTTTGAATAGTTCTAAAGACCGGCTAGGCATGGAAGATCCTAGCTCTCACTCTAGACTTATCTCGATTCCCTCCACCTAAGGGCTAACATCTTGTATTTGAACCAAAAACAATAAACCAAGTTGGGGGCTTTAACCTATCACTTTCAAGTCCTTTAACTTTACACCCTTAAATGCTTATTTCCCTATTTATTCCCCTATTTACTTGCAGTTAATCATATGAAATACATTCTCATTCATACAACCTCGTGTGATTCTTTCCAATTGGTTATTGAGAAAATACTAGCCCGGTTCTTACATGTTCTCACAACAAATTTTAATAACTGGATTTCCCAAATCAACAAGTATATGAAATGCATGGATTTAAATCATCACAACTTCTTCCATCATTGAAGATCAGTACTTTTGACAACATTCATCCAAAACATAATTACTTATCATTTTAAGAAGAAAGATAAAGAAAACTACTCAAAATTTATGGAGAAACAAAGCCACACTTTAGTTTAAAATAAGAAATCATTGTCAAACTAATAATAAGTCTAAATTAAAACCAAAAGTAGTCTCAAAATAAAAAGATAAAAACTTATCTCAGGTCCTCCACCAAACTCCTGAAGTTCCTTTAATTGTCTTCTATTTACAGTCACTCAAAATAAAATAACAAAAAGGATAAAATAAAAGTAAAAGTGGTGCCTGAAAGTCTCTCAAAATCTCTCCCAACAAACTCCCCAAATGAGAATTTTCAAAACCTTAAAATACTTTCACGACCCTTTTCTAAGTCTTCTCTTCTTTCTTTTATTATTTTCTAAAAGATACCTTGGCTTCTCTTCAAAATATGTCTACATTCAATGTATTTCTTCAAGAGATGCATCTTTTCATGATAATTTTTTTTCCATGGTGGTTATAACCACCTATTAAGTCAATGGGTGCCTCAAAAACCTCTTCAAATTTGCAGAAACTGAATTTGCTCGTCCAATAACTGCTACTGGCGCTTAAGCGCAGGGCCTCTGGCACTTAGGCATGGCCTTCTCTATTTAATCGGTGCTTAAGTGCTTGATTTGGCGCTTATGCGCCAAAACTCTTTTTCACATTTTTCTCCTTTTTCCTCCAAATTTAATCCTTTTTCACTCCTTTAAGCATTTTTCACCCTTATTACCTGTATCTGCAAGAAAAACACAAAAATACCTTCCAATAAAGCACAATATCTCAAAAATAGGTAAACAGAGGTGTCTAAAAACACTATATATTTCAGGTGTGTCATCGGTTTGATCTCCTCCATCCATTGGATACACGTGCAAACTGATGGCTCTCTGTTTTCATCCTCAAGTGACCTAACCCGTGAGCCGTTCACACTAAAACCTTAAGACCTTCGTCTAAACTCAATCAAATTGCATGAGTTTTGTTCTTAAATTTTCATCTACTCGAGATGAGTATATCTATACAGCTTATATAATATAAAATACTGTAAATACTTATCGAGAGTCAAAGCAAGCTCGGTATAGGGTTAGAGTTCAATACCTTATTCTAAGAGGGGAGGCCTCAATCAATTATTTTTGGTATCTTCAATTGGGTTCAACGAAACTTCAGATAAGTCCCAAGCCATGGTGAATTTCCTAGGTATGATATTGATCAATCTCGATTTCAGGTGTTGGTCTAGAGATATGTTAGAGGCTGTTTTAGAGGGGGCTTTTGTAGGGAATCAACTTATTTCATAGTGGGGATGGTATACAGACAATTAATTAAAGTTTCATGCACTGTGGTAGAGAGGAGAGATTTTTCCTAGTTTTAGGGAAAACTTCAGTGAAGAAATCGACTCTAAGGGGTGGCTATCAATGGCTGAGAGCAAGAGGATTTCACTTTGGATGATTTTGTAGAAGCTCTAATGAGATTTTGGTAGAGTTTCCTTAAGTTTCCATGTGCTCTCTTGGAGAGGTCCATTTAAAGCCATGGATGCCTAGTGGAGCTCAGAGCTTGGAGTTAGGTGCTAATGCTTGCTGAGGTGGAGGGAAGAAAAGCTCTAATGGAAATGGGGAGGTTCAATTTTGGGTTTTGGCCACTTGGGGCTCAATTGGGCTGGCTGTTTTTGGTTACTTAGGTGGTGGCTGGCCAGAGTTCAGTCATTTCTTGGCTCAAGGAGGTCATGGGAGAGTTAATTATGATTTACTCCCAAGGGTAAGTGACGATGGTAAAGTAAGTTCAAATAAGACCCAAATATGCTTTAGATCTCTTAAATCAAGGAATCATTGGTCCATAGCTCACTTAGGCTATTTAAGGTTGTTTAGCCTGGTCAATAAGGTGTGCTTAGCTGTTGTGGAAACCTTAATTTGGTGACTTTAGGATGGCGTGTATACCAAATGCTAGAGGTTAAGATCAATATGTGGAACTTGGGTCCAATTTGGGTCAACATGGCTAAGAGTTGATTTTGGGTTAGCCTAGCCTTGAGTTTGAGCTCAATTTATTGATTAGAATTATGTAAATGATTTTCATGAAGATTTTTGGTGAAGAATTGAAGTAATTTGAAGTTTTATTGGAAGCTCTATATGAAGGATTTTGTGATTTTGGTCATTTTGGGCATGTTTGACTAAACTTGGGTCTAGGTTGGGCTATGGTTAGGCTAAGTCCAAATTGATGGTTGGGAATAGTTTATAGGAATATCATAAAAATTTTCCAACATAAATTGGGTGTTAATTTTTGGGTTAGAGCATTCAATTTGGTGGATTTTGGGGACAGCCAATTTGGGGCAAATTTGGGGATTCTGAACTTAGGTTAAAATTAAGTGAAATCGAGGCTTCACCAAAGCCAATTAAAGGTCAAATTTGATGTGTAGGATTTTAATGAAGAGTTTAGGATTCAAATTGGGCAAATTGAGTAGGCTATGGGGTTAATTAGGTGAGATTAGGTCGTGGGGCAAAAATTGGGGGTTCGACTTAGATCCAAATTGAGCTCAAAGCATGGGCCAATTATGCTTGGATTTGGTTTGGATTCATCAAATAAAAGATGAATTTGGGTTTATAATTTAAATTGAGGGGAATTGGGTCCAGTTGAGCAAGGAAGAGTAGAGTTTCTAATGGTGAGGGTGCCTTTCTAGTTTTCTAGGAATAGTAAAAAGGAATGTCCTATGGCTAGACCCTAGGCTACTAAAGAGAGAAAACTAAGCCTCAACCAAAAGTGAGACAAAAAAATGAATCCCCAATAAGTGTGGTCTGTTGGGTAGCACACCGTGTGTATTGTCGTTGGCCAATAAGCTCAACAAAACCAATACAGACTCCTAAGTCAATAAACATAGAAGGAGTGTAGAATTTGAGTGCTAGTTGTTCTCATTGGGGAATTAGCAAGTGCATATCTTATTGAAATCATGGAGTGGGAACTCTCACTAGGGATCAAAGAGTGGGCTTGAAATTATCAAGTTTCAAATGTTTTCAAAGGATGGGAATCAAAATTTAGGTGTTGACCCCGAGATGGGAAGTGAAATTTAGGTATCAAATTTGAAAAGAGAGTCAAAGTTTAGGTGCCGACCTCAAAGACTGAGAGTAGGATGTCATGCTCCATCCAAGGGGGTCTGACACCTATCTCAAAGATATGTGTAGATAATTGGATGTCATGTCCCATTCAATGGTGTCTTATACTAATCTCGAAGATATGTGTAGAGAATTGGATATCGTGTCCAATTTAATGGGGTCTTATACCAATCTCGAAGATGTGTGTAGAGAATTGGATGTGATGTCCCTTCCAAGCGGGTCTCATACCAATCTCAAATGGTTGAGAATAGGATGTTGTGTTTCATTCAAGGGAGTCTTATACCAATCTCAAAGATGTGTGTAGAGAATTAGATGTTGTGTCTCATTCAAGGAGGTCTTATATGAATCACAATGATATGTTTAGAGAATTGGATGATGTGTCCCATTCAAGGGGCTATTATACCAATCCCGAAGATATGTTTAGAGATTTGGATGCATACCAATCTTGAAGATGTTTGTAGAGATTTTGGCACAATTTTAGTTGAGGAGTTGCCCTTTTGAAGCTATCGGCCACCAGAATTGGAATCTCGTCGCCCGCTTCAGAAAGACATTTAATTTACATATATATAGTTTTAGAAAAATATGAAATCAAACTTACCCCTGTTGACCTCACTTTTGGTTGAGGTTTAGTTTTCCCTCCTTAGTTGCCTAAAGTTTAGCCATACAACTTTCCTATTGATAATTTCTAGAAAACTAGAAAAGGAAGCCTCACCATTATAAATTCTAAACTCCTTGCTCAACTTGAAGTTCCACATATTGGTCCTAACCTCTAGCACTTAGTAGGTGGGGTCAGTATGAGGGAGCTCAAGATAAGCCCCCATAAGACTGTCTGACCTTAGTGTTAGCCCTGGGTATTGTTCTGGAGCTAGTTCACTGACCTACACTCGCTCTCACCCACAATCTCAGAACCATAAACCTAAATTTGTTGATTTTGATCCTTTGATTCTTCTGGGAGACTCATGTAGATGGTCCCCTAAACCCACTAGCCCTAGGCTAAGGTTTAGCTAAGACCAGTACCTAGAGGACCCAAATGGGGATTCCATTTGTCCATAGTTCAAATATGCTGGTTGGCTTCCCAATTTTACCAAAAGTATCCAACATAGCCTCTTGCCCCTAGATCCACCCAAATTACTTATATGCCCTTGAAACCTTAAATTTGGCCAAAAATTAACAAATTTACTCAAAATACCCAAATTTGTTCAAAAGTCATTTCAAACCATTTCAAAATACTCAAATTACTCAAAATCACCCAATGTTCCAAAATTACCAAAATACCTCAAAATTGCCAAAATTATAAAAATACCCTTGGTCTCCCAAACTTTCCCAAAACCTTAAAAATCACTTCAAATGTTTCCAAAACCAATTTGTTCCAAAACCAATTTGAATCCAAAACCAATTTGAACCCTTCAATTTAACCCAATTTGGCCAATTTAACCATTTTGACCAAAACCCCGCAAATGGCTTTTAAAGGCTCAATTTCCCCAAATTTACCTTCAATATCCATCAATTTGGTCCCAATTTCCCTAAATTTCAATTCCAAATTTAAATTCACCTTTCATATGACCAACCTAAACTAAATCAAAGCCTAATTGGCCCGTTCTTTGAGCTCAATCTTGATATAAGTCAAACCCCAAATTTTTGTCCTATGACTTAATCCCACGAAATTGAACCCCATAGCCTACTTAATTTGCCCCAATTTGGATCCTCAATCTTTTATAACACTCCTACACACCATAAATGGCCTTCATTTTGCCTTGTTGAAGCCTCAATTTCAACCAAATTCCAAAAAATCCCAAAGTTTGCCTAAAATTGGCTATGTCTCAAAATTCCACCAAATTGAATACCTTAACCCCAAAATTGGCACCACCTTAACCCCAAAATCCTTAACCCCAAAATTGGCACCCAATTTATGTTGAAAACTCTTCATGATATTCCTATAGACCATTTTCAACAATGAACTTGAACCTCACCAAACCTTAGCCCAACATAGACTCAATACTAGTCCAACATGCCCAAATTGACCAAAATCCGAAGATCCTTCAATTTGAGCTTTCAATTGGACTCAAAATATTTCAATACTTCACTAAAAATATTCATGACCATCATCCAAAAAATGTTGATCAATCAATTGGGCTCAAAGTTATGGCTAGCCTGACCCAAATTGGACCCATGCACCAAAATTAACTTAGCCATCTCAAAGCCACCAAATTGATGACTCCACAGCCACTAAGTACACTCTATTGACCAGGCTAAACCCCCTTGGACCAGCCATGGTGAGCTATGAACCTTTGGATCCCTAAATTAAGGGATTTATGCCCATTTATGGGCCTTAACCAAAAATCTCCCCCATCATCACTTGCCAACACTGGCTCACCTGACCTCATGGACACCTCCCTTGGCCCTACCGGCTAGCCTAGTGGCCGGAAAGCACTGAAATTAAGAGCCCCAAGGCAAAATTCAAACCAAAACTCACCCATCTGAGCTGGCTAATTCCAATTGGCTTTAGTACTTCAAAATCCTCCACCTAAGAACCATTTTGCACCGCTCAATTGGCCATGACAGCCACCCTGAGCCATTTAATTTAAACCTCACCTCCATGGCTAAAAAAAGGAGAGCTAGAATTTTCTTAAGGAAAATCTGTCAAATTGCTATCAAAGACTCCTTAAGACCTCCTCAGTCCAAGCCCACCATCTTCCCACACTGATCCCCACTGTGGAAGCTCAATTTTGTGCTAAAATTTCTGCTAAAACTAGGATAGAACTCTCCACCACAACTCACCAAACTCCAATTACTTGTGCACACACCATCCCCACGTGAGAGAAGTTAATTCCCCATAAAAGCCCCCTCTAAAATAGCCTCTAATCTGGCTCTAGACCAACACCAGAAAACAACCTTAATTGAATTCATACCTAAACCATTCACCAAGGCTTGGGACTTCATCTGGAGGTTTGTTGGGACCAATGAAAGCTACCATAATCATCTGACTGAGGCCTCCCCTCTCAGACAATGGTATTGAACCCTAACCCTAATCCGAGCTTATTTTTACTCGCCATACATATTTACTATATTTCATAATGTATAAACCGTATAGATGTGTTCGTCTTGAGTAGATGAAGGTCTAGAAACAAACCCCATTCAATTGGTTGAGTCTAGCTTATATGATTTTAGTGTGAACGACTCACGGGTTATATCACTTGGGGACAATAACGGAGAGTCGCTCGATCGCGTATGTATTCAACGGATGGAGGACATCAAGCCAGACAGATCCATGGAGCATAAAGCGCGGTATACATTGAGGCTATGTGGCTGACAGTGTTAATTGGCGGAGCGATGCATGGAGCCTTCAGAGCTAACGAGGATGAGTTGGCACCGCGTGGATAAGTAGGAAAATATGGATCTTTTGAATTATTTTAAATGCCTAAACTTCAAAAATCCATATCTTTTTCTAGAAAAATCATAAAAGTAAAAAAATGTATATCTTCTTGCTTAGTGAATAGAGGAGAATAATGTGGACGAAAAATAAATTTATTTTTCGAACATATGATTTTAAATTAATTAAATACCCTATGTGGTATTTTAACTCTCCATGAGTAAGGAGTGCTCACCATGGCTCGAGATTTTTAGAGAGTATTCCTCATCACAAAGGGGATGTTCTCTGATTTTTCCAAGGTCATAAGGCGTCTTCTAACTCTAATTTTCAAGCTAAGGTGACCATTTTGACTTATTTTAATTATATAAATCAAAATATCACTTGAAAATTTATGCATAAATTAAAAAATTATGAGAACATTTTTACTGGTTTTCGTGTGGTCAGAGAAAAATAGGAAAAAAATATTGTGATGCTTTGAATCATTTTGTGAATTTCTTTACTTAGTTAAATGTGAACCTTATATTAATTTGTGTAAATTAAATACATATAAAAAATTAAAAAAAAATAACTCCATATTGTTTATAAAAATCATATCTACCCACTGTAAAAGTTTGAAAATTATTTGGGTTTGAAAATTATTTGGCTTAAAAATTATTTGGCTTAGTTTAAGCACTAACGTTGACTCTTTAAAAAAGCTTATATTTTTGTACAAAAAAAAAAAATAATAAATTAAATACACTTAGAAAAATCATGAAAAGTGGTATTCTAAGTTCCTTGTGATAAAAAAAAAAATTCATTTTTGGTAAATTACTTGATTTTTAGCCTAATTTTGAATTTAAAATCGTTAAGAATAAATAAAAATTTCAAAAATACAAAAAAATATATCAAAATGTCCCCAACTATTTTCTGATCACTTAGGACTTAATAAAATATTTTTCCTATTTTTCCTAAGTTAAAAATAATTTTCTTAAAAGCTTAAAAGTGAATTTTCTTTATTTTCTCACTAAAATAATAATAATAAATAATTTAAAAATAATAAAATAATAAAACTTGCTTCTCTAAGTTTTCTGAACTCGGAGAAGTCTAATAAAAAAATAAAAATATTTTTTTTAATTAAAACACTATTTTCTATTTAAAATAAATCATGAAAATTTATCGAAACTAAAATAATGATAATAAAATTTAATTCATAAAAAAAATAATGAAATTTTACCTAAATATTTCTCTGATCTAAGGAATCCTATGATAATTTTCTCATAAATAAAAACTTTATTTTGGTAAGTTAAATAAATCACCTTTTAAAATCTTATTTTCTGGATTTAAATAATTATCAAAATTAAATTAAAGTTTGAGAGGTCCACATATCCTCCTCTAATATTCTAATTACCTCATGAATATGATACTCTAAACCCTCAAAATCATTTGTGTTGTGTTTAATGAGTTATGAAGTGAAGTACCCCAAGGGCAAAGTAGTAATTTTAGACTTTGGCGCCTTAGTCAAAATTTAGGACTATGAAAAGGAAAATGGGTAATTTTGGTCTTAATAAACATATTTGGATGATTGAAATACAATAGGGCTAAAAGGTAGAAACCCATTCAACACCCTTGCACAACATCAACTAAAAGTGTAATTCTCCTAATCTTCATGACTTGGAAGTCAATTAAAGATTAAATGATTCTTAAGTGACGGGCTTAAGCCGAAAAGATGATAATGTACTTTTCTTAATCCTAAAGTTGAGGATGATGTGATCATTTAATAAGGATATATGACACTTAAATCAAAACTTTGAAAACCACCATTTCACTCATTATGATTGTTGAAGGCTTGGTAATGGCATACGTTCGATATCTAAACTCAAGTTGATTGGATTTAGAAAATGATATGATTGGTGATTAACATCTTTAAGTACTACAAGCCTGAATTTAACTCCGAGCATCACAATCTTAAAAGACTCAAACATGCTTTAAGGGCACCCACTCAAATAACTTTCAAATGTAACATCAGTTGACTAATAGAGTATCCTATCCTTGGGATAATAAAATTATTAAGCTTCAATAAGCAATAGGGTAGCCACACTCTAGCCTTAGATGATTATTGGAACATTATGATAAGATCAAAATGAACTCGAGATAATTCAAGAGATATTGAAAATGATCTAGGGCCATACCTTGAACATTTTGAAATCTTTTGGTTATTTTGAAGGGCAAATCGGACTTGGCATATTTTGTAAAAAAATGCAAATCTAAAATTATTCACTAGGAACTTCCGAGATTCAACAAAATCATACCTTGGGGTTTGGTAGCTAAACCTTTATATACTCTTAAAACTTAAAGAATCTTGCGATACTTGCAAGTACTAACCTTTCAGGTGGTGGAACGTAAAGACTCGACAGGTATGCTTTTAAACTAATGCATTTACCATCTTGTACTTCTTATTTCAAACTTGCATGTTCAACAATAATGTCACCCTGCATGAAAACCTGAAACTGCTAGGATAGCCACAAAACCAAAACCAAAACTAAAATCAACAAAAATAAAAATCACCTCCACAATAATCAAAATATAATATAACTCAAAATTTAATCACAAACATCACGAAGCCACAATTGCAACTAAATTTAATTTCCCCTCTAAATTGAAGCAAACATTAGGATAGCTTGGGAAGTCATCGAGGATCTCCTCCGGATCTATGAAATCCCTTAGTTCTTTATCCTTTGGACTCTACAACAAAATCTCCCAAATTTGAATCATTCCCCTTTCACACTTCTTTGTCCGATCTCAATGAAAAGTCCTATCCTTTTGACCTCTTTGAAGACAATATTTCCTAATTTTTATCGAGAGTTTTCTTAAGTGACTTCAATCATTTAAGATTTCATTAATTCAAACTCACTGATGTCTCCCTATTAATTTAATAGTTCATGTGGATGCTTTTCTGAACCCATCTTAATATAAACCCTCTTTAATTTTTCATATTAAATAGGGTAATTTTTTGGCAAATAAAATTATTTCATAGATCAAACAGATGTGATATATTTCTTAGTTTTTTTAATCAAGCCTCATCCAAAAGTCTTGTGTCCATATTTTAGGATAGATACCTGGTTGGAGGTATAATGCTCTTTCAATTAAACTATGCAAAATATGGGGTTAGTTTGATTTCATATTTTTCTAAACTACATATATATATATGTAAATTTAATTTCTTTCCGATGCGGGTGATGGGCTTTCAATTTTGGTGACCGACAGCTTCTAATGGGCAACACCTTAAGAAAAAATTGTGTCGACAGCTTCTAGCGACTCCGCTGGGGACTATTTTTTCTTTCCATTTAAATCACGAAATATTATATTCACACATCAGTAATGTGTCCATGTCCCTCTTGGACCATATTACCTTTCTGCCGTTGGCATGCTTTACCCATTTCGGTCTTGGGAAAGTATGATCAATTCTTTGGACTTCAAGACTGCCTGTTCAATCACCTTCGAACATGGAGGTTCAAGAGTTCATTAAGTACTTTTTAATCTTCATGTAGGCTCGGACCCGCAATTGCTGTGTTGGTGGATAAATTCCACCTGAGCACTGTACGCTGTTAAGTTAGTCTCACACTAGGTCCTGAACTTCACTTTTTTCCCTTTCGAGTTTGATGTGTTGTTTTGCAATGCAAATTAAATCGGATTGTGTTGTGTTGCGTGTGCTCTTTAAATTTTCCTTGTACTAATTAAATAAGTCTATCTGCAAACTATATTTACTAAAATTTTAAAACCTCCACAAATTAAATAAAGACTTACCCGGTCTACAGATTGGCCTCTGTTAATTTTAGTGCTCGCACTAGGATTATGATGCATTGGCTAAATAGCTAACCCAGAGCTTTCCCTTTTGAAGCTGCTGCAATGGCATTCCCAATGCTAACTTTTTCCTAAAACCTAACAAGGAGCCACAGTGCCCACAATGTCGCTTGCACCATCAAGTTTGAAGCAGAATTTGAAGATCTTGAGATCATCCTCAAGAAAACCCCATTCATCGTGATGAAAGTCACTGCTCTAGAAGTTCAAGAAATATCTGTTGATTTTAGCCTGAGCTGCCTGCCCTCAGGAATTCCCTTCTTACAAGAAGGTCAACACTGCTGCCACTGCAAAACCTACCAAACTTGTTGTCCCCGTAGCTGTTAAGGGAGTAGAAGTTATGATCATAGAAGACTCGACTGATAGGTTAACTGTCCTGCTAGCAGTGTTTGAAATTGGATAAAGTTTGAGGCCTGCACCGTTAAACCAAACCCAAAGGAGAAACTAGCGCTGGAAGGTTCAGAGGGCTACTAAAGCTCAGCTTCCTAAGGAAGTACTTGCTGATAAAGATCCTCACTAGGATAAGTCAAGATTACTAAAGACCCAACCACTTCTACAATGGAGTAGGTTGCATCCCTTAATGGATACCAATGGGTATGATAGTATTCAAAAGATCACCGCTACTTTACCATCACTTCATGGACATGGTGAGGAGAGGAAGAAGCCTACTCTTATCACCCAAGTCGGTTCAGTTTTTCAGAGACTAGCTGCTAAAGAAGGTTATTCAATTGGCGAGTTACTCAAACGTGTGGGAAGTACAACATCCCATCGCATGAAGAAGGAAATTCTAAGGGACATCATATCTGTCAGACGATCTCAAAAGTCAACTGAAGCTTTGCCTGCTCACATTCCCGTTTGGTTCCATTTGGGAAGCATTGTTGATACTGCCATTGTTACTACCAATTCCACTGATGCTAGACTCATAGGCCATCGACCAGTCAAGTCACGTTTGGGTCCAATAATTCAACCAATCACCCACTATAAAGATGTTTCTTTGGTTCAGAAGGAAAAGAGAAAGAGATTGCCCAAAACTGTATCTGGTCTGCAACATGGGGAGCATACCTTTCCTCGACATGTCGATGTTTCTGTTTAGGCACTCCATCACAAGACATCACTATCAAAGAAAAAGGTAAGGATACCCAAGGTCGCTGTATCGATACAGTCCAGTAAGCTCGCAGTGCAAGATCTGATATTGTTACAGCAATTACTAGCAAGATGAAGGAGTAAGTGGAGAAGGTCTAACAGGGTCCTCCAGACCTTAAGACAATCCAAAAAACAATAATTGAAGAAAAGGTTGAAAAGCTAAGGATTGAGATTTTCGTATTAGCTTGGGAACATGGACTCTTCATTGACGATGATGAAGAAGATTTTGACTTTAACGAGTACCTCAAGGAGGATTTCATGGATATCCATGTCATTAATGTCAGAGCCGCTGCATCTGCGAGCGATTCTCAACCTCTTGTCAAAGAGATTGTTGTAGATGAGCTGCGTAGGGCTGTCTTTCTAAGGGATGAGCAAATCAGCCAAATGGAGAAAAGAATGGAGGAGATAGTCGCTGCCATGACAACCATGGCTACAGTTTAGGGGCAGTCTTAACCCCCACAGTTAGCCTCTCTAGAAATCAACCAACCAGAGTTTATACATATCACAGATGGAATAAGGGAAGTTGCCTCAGCAAACTGAGATGAGCAACAAAAAAAGGATTCTTCGTCAAGCACCATGCCAGAGAAGGAGTTTAACTAAATGGTTGAGCAAGTTCGGGAGGCCTTAGCCCAATTCAAGGGTGGTGCATTGGTTTTAAAGGGTAGACCTTACTTGGAGGAGTTCTATGTCCTACCCTACCGTAAGGGTTCTGTGTCACCAAACTTTAAGATATTCGATGGGACTAGAAATCCCATACAGCACATAGCACATTTCCTAGCCAGTTATGGTAATACTGGAGGTAATGAAGCCTTGCTTTTCCGTTAGTTTGTCAACAGCCTGTCAAGGATTGCTTTTGATTGGTATGTCAAATTACTCAAAGGATCAGTTAAGACATTCATTGAGTTAGAATAGTTGTTAGTGAAAAGATTTGTCGGAGTGCAACATCACATCTCTATTGGAGATCTTAAAATGGAAAAGCAGAAGCCCAATGAGACTTTAGTGTACTATATCATGAGGTGGAGAAACATTAGCATAAAATTTGAACATCAACTACAATAACATCATGCAATTGAGATCTTAATCAAGAGCTTACATGGGCTGGTAGTTTCTTGCTCAAGGGACTCACCATTAAATCCTTCAAGAAGCTACTCAGTAAAGCTAGCAGTCTTCAATAAGAAATCAAACATATGGATTCTCATGAGAAATCTAAGGCAACCAGGGTATTTGAAAAGAAGTCAGGAACAGTGGTAACTCTCGATAAAGGAAAATAATCAATGAAGATACATGCAAAAAATCCTCTTTAATCGTTGTCACAACATGCTCAAAAATAGACACAACAATACGACAAGTCTAGCCAGCAACCACCTCAGGGAGGATCATACCCAGCAGAGAATAAGATAATTTTATTGGTAGACTGATAGAAAGTGGTGTATTCCTTTGAAGATGAAGCCACACCCAAGATGTTTAGAAATCTGATGAAGAAGCTTGAGTTCAGACTACCAAATCCAATGAAACCCGAAAAGGTTGACAAGAAAAATCAACCAAATTATTTCCTATATAACAGATTGCTTGAACGCACTATAGAGGGATATTTTGTCTTCAAGGATTGGCTGGAGAAAAATCTTAAAGAAGGGAATATAACGATCCGAAAAGAATATTTGAAAGAACCTAAAAAAGGTTCTATAAATATGATTTCGACTAAGCCAATCTCTCCGATTAACCAATATACTAGAAAAGATAGAGGAAGTATGACTTGGAACAAGGTCAAGAGGGTAAAATAAGAATGCTTTAAAATCAGAATGCTTTAAAATAAGCCTCCATTTAAAGTCTTTTGCCTACCAAAATCAGAATATCCATTTTAACCAATATCCTAAACCAAAATCAGAATGCTTTAAAATAAGCCTCCATTTAAAGTCTTTTGCCTACCAAACCTGAGATGAAGAGTTCGCTAAACGATCTGTCATTGTCAAAGACAAAGAAGAAGAAGAATACCACCATAAAGACTGATAGCACGAAGGGTAAGATAGGGGCCGCATCTGCTAGATTAGTTATCTCAAATTCGGGAAAGAAAATCCTCAAGGTCCTGACCTTGTATGGTTATCTTTCTACCCCTCCGGTGTCTTATGAATATAATGATTATGATTTTATCTATGTTTTAAATTTTTCTAGTGATAATGTAACTGATTTTGACCAAGATAGCCTCAATTTTGATTCCAAAACCAATCCTTAAATCATACTTGAGTCCGACGAACTTAATAATAAGACTAAAGAAGACATCAACAATACCAACTACGATAGCGCCGGGAGTGAAGAACCAATCCTTGAGCGCCACGGTGCACCGCTTGCCATCAACTTAGATCTTTCCAACAAAGAAGAAACACCAGAAGATTCAACAATTATATCTCAAGAAGAAGAAATTACAGAAGTGAACTAAAGGGGCGGAATAGTATTGCCCCCGAGAAAAGTTTTAATGGATAAAGGAAAGCAAATAGTATCTCAAGAGGAGCTACCTCCACCTCCACTAGTGGAAGAACCACAAATTCAAGAGAAAATTGGAGGATTATACAAAGTGGATTACAATGTGCTAGCTCATTTTAGGAAGTTTACAACCAAATTAAGTATCTACAACGCTCTAATCATGTCAAAGGAGTTGAGAGAGTCTTTGGTTACAGCTATGCTTGACCTAGAGATTTGCTTAGTCCAGTTGGCTAGCACATCCTCAGATGAAGTTTGCTCGAGGAAAGAACAGTCTGACATAACATTCACAGATGAAGATTTGTTGTTCGGTACCGCCGACCACAATCATCCACTCTATATCTCCATTAACGTCGACAGGTTTGTGTTGCCCAGAGTCTTGATAGATCATGGAGTATCACTCAACTTGATGAGTCGACGGACATTAGCCTATTTGTACATTGAAGCTCAAGAGCTTACAATCGATAAAATGATGCTAAGAGGATTTAATCAAACGGGAGAGGGAGCCCTTGGATCAATCACATTACTTATGAAGGTTGGCAAACTAGTAACAACCGTTAAGTTCCATATCATCGATGCCAGACCTCTTTTAATGCTCTACTTGGTCAACCATGGATTCATGAACACAACATGGTTCCGTCATCTCTACACCAATGCATCAAGTACTATAAGGATGGACAAAAATATTGTATGAAGGGAGATCTACAACCATTTTCAGTTCATGAAGTTGGCATTCATGAAGATGCTGCCTACTATGCGCCTCCAAAGAAAACTACCTTCTCTCATGAAATTGTGACAAATAAAAGTAAAGATTCAGAAAAATCACAAAGAGGAAGCCATTCAACTTTGCTTCAACAATCTTCAAACACTCTTTTACAACAAATTGGTGGGGACTCTTTTATTTCGCGCACCTGAGGTCGAGGCCGGGGACGTGGACGAGATAGAACCAATTTAATTGTTGAGCAGGCTAGGCTGACCATCTACATTGGTGATGAAGACTGTGCTGAAGATGAAATAATGATAAAAAAATAGAAGGAACCTTAGTACGAGATATTCTTAGAAGACATGGAGAAAAGTGAATATGCAACATGTATGATTGGATAAACCACTATTTGAACACCATGATCCTTACTCCGATGCTACCTCAAAAGGTCGAGAGTTTAGAGGTCAACGAAGTCCGTAGTGCTAGTTCGAAGTCGATCAAGTTTTATCGTGCTTCTACTTCTAGTAGTTCTTAAAATCAACTAAATTTGGATGATGATCTTAACAAATTAATGGAATTGCCTTTTGGTTACTTTTTGCATTATGTACAAAATTTAATTCACATCTTGTGTACAAAATTTAATTCAACAAGTACATTTGCTAAAACAAATTTAAAAAAAAAATTAGAACGTTTTGAAAAATTATGGGATGTTAAAAGTTGAACTCCCAACTCGAAAGAGGATCTCAGATTTGGTACAGTAGGACCAGTAGATGATTCATAATTTTGCATGGTTGTTACTAATAAGTTGGAAGAGGATTGCTTTGATATAGAGGATGACTCTACTGATCAGCTAATAGAAGATGCTCCGTCAGAATTTGAGGAAGAAATCAAGTCAACTGTCGATGAATTAAAGGAAATTAACTTAAGGTTGGAAGAGCAGCCCCAACCTATATTTATAAGTTCTCTACTCAACGATGAAGAATCTTTAGAATTGATCAAACTTTTAACATAATTCAAAGATTGCTTTGCATGGAGTTATGATGAAATGTTAGGATTGTCAGCA
Source organism: Phalaenopsis equestris (assembly GCF_001263595.1). Classification (NCBI taxonomy): domain Eukaryota; kingdom Viridiplantae; phylum Streptophyta; class Magnoliopsida; order Asparagales; family Orchidaceae; genus Phalaenopsis; species Phalaenopsis equestris. The sequence goes on from NW_018252490.1 coordinate 24,059, forward strand.
GAAGTTGTTGTTAATAAACTTGAGGTGGCCAAAGGTATGATCCTAGTAAAACAAGCCCCAAGAAGAATGCACCTTGAAATAGGGCAGTAAGTCATTGTCGGGATGTCGAGGCGAAGAAAATAATAGACGCTAGCTTTGTAAGAGAAGAGCAATACGCCACATGGTTAGCTAACATTGTGCCTGTTAAGAAATAAAATGGACAAATTTGTGTTTGTGTCGAATTCAGGGATTTGAACAAAGCATGTTTAAGAGATGAATTTCGGTTACCGATACCGAAAATGATGGTTGATATTGCTTCGACACATGAAATTTACTCCTTCATGGATGGATCATCGGGGTACAACCAAATCAAGATGGCTATAAAAGTTACAGTACTTATAACCTTCAGGACACCTTTCAAAATTTTTTGCTACACAGTGATGTCATTTGGGTTGAATAACATTGGAGCGACATATCAATGAGCTATGACAAAGATTTCTTATGATCTCATTCACAACCAGGTGGAATGCTACATGGATGATTTTGTCATCAAAAGTAAATGAAAAACAGACCATTTGTATGATTTTAGAATCGTGTTCGAACTGTTACAATGATATGACCTTAAAATGGATCCCTTAAAGTGCACCTTTGGTGTTACCTTCGGGAAATTTATAGGATTCATTGTCCGTCATCGGGGAATCGAGATCGTCCTAGATAACATTAAAGCTTTCTTAGAAATGCCTCCTCCCAAGACCTTGAAACAACTACGTTCCTTCTACGAAAAATTTGCATAGCTGAGATGTTTTATTTCTAATCTCTCAGGTAGGTGTTAGCCCTTGTCGGCAATAATTAAAAAGGATGCGAGAGTCATTTGGGAAGAGAAATTCCAGCAGACCTTTGAGGATAGTAAACAATATTTAATGACGCCTCCTATTATGATAGCTCCTATTTCGAGAAACCTTTAATACTTTATATTATAGCCTTATATCACTCTCTTGAAGCCCTCTTAGCCCAATTCAATGATGAAGGTAAGGAAAATGCACTCTACTACTTGAGTCGTCGCCTAATACCGGCAGAGATATGGAATTAACCTATCAAGAAGCATTGCTTAGCTTTAATTTTTTTTGCTCAAAAGCTTAAACATTACATGCTTTCTCAATAGATTAATCTAATTACAAAAGTTAATCTATTGAAATATTTTATGACTCGACCAACACTTTTTGAATGTCTAGCAAGATGGTCGATGATTTTATTGCACTTTGATAAAACTTTTATTCCCCTCAGTGCTATCAAGGGATAGATTTTAGCAGACTTCTTTGCTGCACACCCACTTCCAGTTGGGTCCCCACCAACTAGGTCCCCTCTTAATCATGAGTTACCAGATGAACAAGTATTACATATTGATTTCTCTGGTGCGCAATGTTGGGAGATGTACTTCAACGGAGCTTCATTAGCTAGAAAAGACAAAGGTTCAGGCATGGTCACACCAGGCAAAGCATGGATTGGTTTGATCTTTATCACACCTGATAAGGGTATGCTGAGGTTCTCATACCACCTGACAGAGCAGTGCACCAACAACGAAGCTGAATATAAAGCCTTAATTACCGGGTTAGAGTTGGCAATCTGAATGGACATAACAGATATTACCATCTATGGTAACTCTCAGCTCATCATCCAGCAAGTCATCGGACAGTAGAAGATTTTAAAGCTAAGATTAATAGAACATCATCAGTACACAATGAAGCTGTTGGAGCAAATTCCCAATGTAACTTTCTACCGGATTCCTAGGGGAGATAATGCCCATGCTGACGCTCTTGCAAAACTTGCTAAGAAACTAGCATGTCCTTTGGAGGATTCTTTTGATATCACAGTACAAGGAAGACAAGTTTTGTCTCAAATCAACCTCGAAAATCTACACAAGCTCGGAAGAGAAGAAGAAACGATAATTGCAGTTGCTGATATTAATGGAGATTGGTGTAAGCAATTGATAGAATACTTGCAAACTGGAAAATTGCCGGAGGACAAGTCTGAGGCACACCACATCACAAAAAGGGCTATGTCATATGCTGTAATAGGGGATGTCCTCTACAGAAGATCATCCGATCAGATGTGGCTACGATGACTAAGCAGAGCTGAAGCACAAAATATTGTCAAAGAAGTACATGCCTGAATGTGTGGCGTTCACCAATCAGCGCCAAATATGAAAATGATTATCAAAAGACTTGGATATTACTAGTCGGTAATGCTGTCCGACTGTATGGATACTGCCAGAAAATGTCACCAGTGTCAAGTGCATGGGGTGGTCTTGCACCAACCTCCGAATGTGCTACACCCAACCATTGCCTCTTGGCCATTCGAGTGTTGGGGAACTGACATAATAGGTCCGATAGACCCACTATCTTTCAAAGGACAAAGATTTATACTTGCCGCTATAGATTACTTTTTTAAATGGGTAGAGGAAGTGCCTTTATAAGAGGTTACAACATAGCATTTCCTTCAATTCTTCAAAATCCAAGTCGTCTATCATTTTGAGATTCTGCACAGAATAATATCTGATAATGGGAGAGCCATCAAAAGCACTAAAATTAATAATTTCATCAAACGACACGGGATAGACTAAAGATACTTTATAATTTACTATCCTAAGGAAAATGGCCTGGCTTAGGCCTTCAACAAGATAGTGGTACTAATTTTTAAGAAGACACTAGACGAAAATAAAAGAGATTGGCATAACAAATTGCTAGAAGCCTTGTGAGCCTACCAGACGACATTCAGGACTTCCACTCAGTGCACACCCTACATGCTCTTGTACGGGTCCAAGGTCGTACGACTTTAGAAGTTCAGACGCCATCTCTCAGAGTCAATGTTGCCAATCAACTAACAACATAAGAAAGTGTAAAACTCAGACTTGAGGAATTGGAAAACCTCAAAGGGAAACAACTAGAAGCACAACAATATTTGGAGCTTTATCAAGAGAAGATGGTACAAGCTCAACACAAATTGGTTCGCTAAAGGACATTTAAAGTTGGTGATCTCGTACTCATGCTCAAAAGGCTTATTCTTGCACGCCGCAAGATAGGTGAAAAATTTGAGCCAACTTGGGAGGGACCATTTTTCATGGGAAAGGTCTACATAGGAGGAGTCTACCAGCTAGTAGATTTCTGGGGTGAAAGATCCATGATGTCAATCAATGGACAATACCTGAAGGCATACTACGCAACTTAGCATTGCTTGGCATGAAATTTTGAAAATTTGATTGTCCTGGGATTTTTTATTTGGCCAAACATCTGTGATCGGATCCAAATTTTGTAATAAAGTTAAGCTTAATATAATAAAAAAATTTTGAGATTACATAATTTATTTTTTCTCTTTTTTACCTTTAAATTTGATATTCTACTAAATTAAACAAAATACGTACGTAAATGAAAAACTTTTTCACAAATGTAAATTAAAATTTTATTTAATAAACACTTTGTTTTGTTCCTGTTCCTGCTAAATTTCAGCTCACTAATGTTTTTCCTGTCGTCTACACTGAAAAAATGTCAAGCCAGAGGCTGATCTTTGCTTTCAAAGATGGCTGAAACCTCGCACTCAACAAGGAAATGATGTTGCAGGGTGACACCATAGCTTTCGACATGGACTTCAGTGACTACGATGGTCCGTTGATGGATGTGGATAGCCATCAAGAAAAAAAAGGGCTACCATCACTACTAAGGTTAAGCACCATAGATAATTCCTCGCTGAAGGGGAAAAATGTGATAGTAAAGTAAGAGCCGATGGAGGGGACTAGTCGCCTGCCATCTATGATAGCTACATGAACTAGGGGCCTGGTCACTGCCAATGATGAAAAACAACCAGATGCACCGCTGCGGAGAACTTAGCGCAGAAATGCCAACCATCGAAAACATAAGGCTTTCTTACGTGAAGAAAGAAGACGCCAGAAAGAGGCAAAAAGCTTGCTTACCCCTATCCCTAAGGGGAATATTTATGATTCAGGCATGTGTGAGACCTCTTCTAGCCTACCTGCTACTGATGATGAGTTTGAATTTAGTACAGAGCCAGAGATACCACGAGTTTCAGATGTTCTTTGTAAGGGTTGCCCGACATGCAACGTCGAGATACCTACATGTACACCAGCCACAAGGGCATTTGTGGAGTGACTGGATTGCAATGTCCTTCACTTAGAGTGCTACAGTACTTTGGAGGAGTACGTATCAACTAACGATGGATTTCAAACTGCTGAGCACCCGATGGGGGAACCATATATCCTGTTGGATACAGAGCTGTATATCCCATTGGATATAGAGTCATATATTCTGCTGGAGACAGAGATAACACCAGCTTGGATTCCTATTGATGTTGAAATGAGGGAGCACCCTCGATAGCCGCCATTGATCACCATGGCAGAATTTGATAAACTGATCAAAGTAAAGAAAAGGGAATTTAAATTCTATAAATAAGTTCAAGGAAGGTTCATTAATGTACTAGAAGGCTTGGAGCTACACCCCAGGGTCTTCTCCAAAAGCTACAAGATTAGTATTCTCGACTGCATTTTTGATCTAAGAGATAGGGGTAGTGCAGGCCTTCTGATGGAAAAAACCTATTCTGAGTCACAGAAATGGATGCATGGAAAGGGCAGGATCATCATACAATGTCGCTGCTGTTACAACTTCACCAAGGACAGACAAGGAAATCCCTCGGGCATTTTCAGGCACAATTAGGTGGACCCACTACCTCCTTTGATAAAATGGATGATTAAGAGAATGGTCTGATGGAGCATACTTTCAGCCGACTTTATTCCCGACAGTTATATCATCAATATATATGATAAAGGTTACTGCATACCCTCGCATAGTAACCATCACGACTTTTTGAAACCCTTATGCATGGTTTTTTTCTTGACCAAAAACAGCATTTTTTATGGAAAAGAAATAGATATTGTTGGCCCTGACTAGTACAAAGGATCTGTGGAGATTCCGCTACCCGTGGGTTCAGTGTTGTTTCTTAAAAGAAACGGAGCAGACATCGCTAAATGTTGCATGCAAGTGGTACGACGTCGTAGGGTGGCCGTAACTTTTTGAAGGATGGATAACAGCAAAATGCCATACGGATTTTGGCTGGACTCCGAGTTGGAAGAACTACTTCCATACGAGCTATGAGAGGGTTGTACCTCTACGCACACGGAAAGGGAACTCTTGTCCTGAAGCGTGGTTTAGTAAGTCAACTCAATTGGGAGCTCGCCCATGGAAAGGGAACTTTTGTCCTGAAGCGTGTTTTAGTAAGTCAACTCAATTGGGAGCTCGCCCCACCAGAGACAAACATTTAGAGGGCACGTTTTTACTGTGATTTGAAATAGCAAATATGATGATATATGTATAGATATGCTCAGCTTGTGATATGTACCCAACATGATACATTTTCAGATGTACTTTTATGCATTCAGCATATTGTACTTTTCGAGGGTTTGGCCTCTACTCAATCTATAACACATGTTGAAGCAGATTAATGAAATCTCTTTCAGAATTTTTTTGGTTCATTCACTTGCCCTTTTTGGTGCGATGGATAAAAGCCACGGAACCATACGTTGGTTCGGGACTACAATGAACAAAGAACAAAACAACAAAAATTTGATGATAACAAATTTAATAAAAAAATAAAAAAACTCTCTTTTCAAAAATCAACAAATAAAAATTGATTTTGAATACATATTTTAATAATCAAATGTGATAAAAATAATAATAAAAGAAAATAAATCTGTTGATTTGATTCTCTCATTTTCATGGTCTCTTACTCTTTGCTCGCGCAACACGACTTTGTTTTTCTGCACTAATTCTCTTCACATCCTAGCAGAATTTCATGTTCTGCACAAAATCTCACAAAATTCCACAAATCTTCTTCAACAATGCCAACCATTTCACATGGCACATATGTATGGGTCCAACACCACAAAATCTTTGTAAATTTTAATTCTCATTTCGGGATCAGTCTCTAACTTTTGATTCCATTTTTTTGAGGTCGGTCCCTACTGACCTCACTTCTGGTTGAGGTTTAGTTATCCCTCTTTAGTTTCCCAAGTTCTAGCCATAGGACTTTCCTGTTGACTATTCTTAGAAAACTAGAAAAGGAACCCTGATCTTGATTTTTTATATGTAAGGATTTATAAAGTTGACATCACTACCACGCCAAAAACTTGATCTTAATATGAAAAGTAAGTTGTGTAAAATATATATAATTATAGGCAATTAATAATGGGATTCCACGCAAGTATACGTATCATTGCAAGTATACATACCGTTATCAAGTAATAAAGGAATTTCTATTTAATCCCAAATATCGATCCAATTGATATCATAAGGATAATGTAAATTCACAAATATAATTTTTATTAGGAAATTTATAGAAATTTAAACGAACTCACTGTCACTAATTTTGAATGTTGAGATGTTATCAAAACTAAAGTACTTAATGATTAGCAAAACATAAATGCAAAGTTTAAAAGGTAAATACTAATCTACTAACTATGTTTATATAATGAAGATTTCTTATGTGAAAAAACATCCTTCCCACTATAATGAGGTTTTGGTGAAATTAGATGAGATAAATGTTTATAGTATGTATTGTGCCAAATAGGAGCAATTATAATTCTCTACCCTGATACAATGCATAGAAAATCATTGGCTAATCCTAGGTTTAGTCCCTAAATTTGTGGCTAGGCTATGAGGATACTGGCCTCCACTCCAAAGCTCCCACTTCCCTTCACCTGAAGGCTAACTCTTGCTTTAGTTTTTAAACACTAAGACCGAATTGGGGATTTTAGTCAGTCACCCTAAAGTTTCTCCAATTCTACACCCAACAAAGATTATTTCCTTATTTATTTGCACTTAATTTCATGAACAAATTTCTCCTCCATGAAATCAAATGTACTTTGTTGTAGTACTCATACTCCATTTCCTGGATCATATGTTTCACAACATATTTTAACAATTCAATTGGCCAAATTGAAATGTAAATTAAGTTCAGAGTTAAAAAATCATCACAATTTATTTTATATTTTAATATTGGCACCTCATATTATTTTTTCATTTCATCATGTCTCAGAGTAGAGAGAAAGATAGATTGAATGACTCATACTTCATGAGAAAGACACAACAAAACACAAATTTCATATATAAAAGAAAGTTCATACAACACTAATAAACAAACAAAACTTATCTGAAATTCTTTCTCCAGGAAAATCCCTTATAGCCTTTCCTTAGAAATAGGAAGAAGATATCTCTCACTTTTCTCCTTCTCCAACACTCTTACAAAAAGTTTCACACTAAATCTCACCACACAAAGTCTAAACTATAAAAAAAATTACTAATAGGCTCCAATATGGTTGTCGAATGAAGATGGATTATGAAGAATGACAAAAATGGAGCCTGGAGGAATGTCTTGAAGCGAAAAGGAGTCACTTTTCAGATAAATTTCAGCCCCATATAAAGCCCAAGATCTGTCCTCCAAGTGGTGCCTCCAAAATCTCTTCAAAAAAAGTCCAAATAAATTGAAACTTCTAGAAACAGGGGCTGAACCGGGGCCTGAACCGCCTGTGGTGCCATCAGCGCTAGTTCTGACGCCGTCGGTGCTGAGTAGAAATTTTAGCTATTCTGTTGTTCTGCGTCGTCGGTGCCACCCTTGGCCCGGTCAGCGCTAAATACTTCTTCAAAAATGTTATTTTGACTCCAAATTCCATCATTTTTGCTTCCTTTTTGCTTTAAGTACTAAAAATCAACATCATGCAAGAAAAAATCAAAATACCTTCCATTAAGATGCAATATCACCAAAAATAAGTATAAAATATGGGTCTAAAAATGCATATATTTTTGGTGTATCAAAATCCCCAAAACTTACATGTTACTTGTCCTCAAGTAACTCCTCTACTACATAAAAATATGACTTCTGATAAAAGAATTTAACTTCTAGACTTCCATATTTAAGTTCTCTAAACATAATAGTATATCTTAATAAAAATTTAAAACAACTCCAGTTAATACTAAAGATGCTAGGATATTCAGTAATTAAGTCTAAGATTTCTAATCCTCTATTTCTTTCAAGAAAAATTGCAATTTGATATATTAAAGTCACATAAAAAATTTATATGAAAAAGAACTTCATATAACTTTACTAATCATTAATCTAATACTCAAAAAAAAAGTTTAGAAAATGTGTCCAAATTTTTTTCCTTAAATTGATTCAAGTGAAGTCAATTTTTAATTAGGCATCTCCTCAAGCTTCTACCCACATCGCTCTTTTTTTTTTTAGCTTTTCAGGATCATTTTTAATCCCCTTTTCTTTTCTTTCTTCTCTTTTTATTATGTATGTGTGGATTACTATATCTGGATAGCCTTTAATGACTTTGAACTTCACTATCCTCTTCTTAAAGTTAAAAACTTTTTTTTTACTTTTCAGGATCATTTTTACCCCTAACGTTTCTTCACTTAACAAATTTATATTAACTTAAAAATGACATAAAGTTTAATTCTTTTCTTTTTACATGAATCTTTTAAGATTTTGAATACCTCAACAATACAAATTCCTTTACTTAAAAAAAAAGATAGTCTTATTCTCTTTTACCAAATATCTTAGTCTCTGGAATTAACCTTTATTATTTAATTTTTTTTACTTAAATTTGCTATATATTTAGAAACATAAATATAGTTATCCAAAGTTAACCCCTAATACCAAAGGTCATGTTATATTTAGAATTTTTCAAAATATAGTTAAGTGAGGACAAATAAAATTAAGTTCTCTCTTTTCTTTCTTAAAATAATTTTTCTCCCCCACCAAACTTAAATTTTTTTAAGAGATTTACATGAAGAACTTTAAAAATAAAAGGGTGAAAGAAGGTATTAAATACATAAAGAATATTCATACCAGTTCAAGATTCTGATTTTTACAAATAAATTCTGAAATACTGCAGGTGTTAATATGAAAAGCTACAAGTCTTAAAAAATTAAATTGCACATAATATATATAAAAATTGTTGAGAAAGAGTTAATTACAATACATATAATACAGTGTTGAAACTAACAACATAACTAAACTAAATTCTAAAAATGAAAATAATTTTAAGCATTGGAGTTTCACATTACAACATAATAACAGAGTCTCAACAAAAACACAAAACAAACAATTCAATCACGAAGTATAACACAAACAAACAAACAAACAAAAAGATCACCAATCATCATCTTCTTCATCATTAACATCTAATATGGAGTATAAACAGGGTGAATAGGGAACTAAACTGTATGATCACCCCTCAGGTATTTCATTAAAGCATCATCATAAGCAACATCATATTCAAACTTCTGGTGAATTAGATCATCTGTATGAGCATTTCTGGCCTCCATGTTTGTTCTGCATCCTATGATCCATCCTCAAACTATCTCTTTATTAAATCATCATCTTGTCCAATAACTCCATGTTACTGGGGTCACTTCAAGTAGGCTCACTAAAAGTAGGGGTCCTAGAAGTAGAAGGAATATCCCTGACCTTACTTCCAGATCTCCAATCAACATGGGACTCATAAGTTATAATGATTGCAGGCCCAATCGGTCTCTGAGGCTCAATCCTCTCATCATCAGGTCTGAAATCCACTCCTACATGCTCACAAAGTGTATAAATGAGAGCAGGGTGTGTCAATCCACTAGTGGTCTCTCCCAGAGCAATAGATCAAGTGTTCATATAAATGATAGAGCCAAAATTTCTATCCATCACTTGCTGAATAGAATAGTTCAGGATGGCTCTATCTTTGGTCACTTCACTATGTTTGTTTGTTGGAATCATCCTCCTAGAAATAAAATAATGCCAAGCCTTAGATACTACATTTAACAGAGAAAGGGGAAAGTTAACTTTAACTCCATTCTATACTTTCCAAGCCCCTTTCTAACTAGTCAGAAAAGAAATAACCTCATCTAAGGCCTTATTTGTAGCAGAGAATTAATGATACTGGCATCTATAAACATCTTCTAATTGTTAAAACTCATTTATTTTCCTTGGAGTAAACACCAACCTTTTTCCTTGAACAAAAAGAAAATCATCAGAAGCCTCCGTAAAGTTGGCATAAAATTCTATAACTTCCCCAGCTATCACATCGGCAGTAAAATAGCAAAAGTTTTCCCACTGCTGAGCGATAATCAATCGTTCAACTTCGCCTCCCAAATTTTTGAAACCTCAATCTGGAATCACTTTCTTATTTTGTGGAAGACTATGAAATTGAGCACTAGCTTTAAAGCTAACAAACTTTTGCTCTTCATGATCTATTTTTCTTTTGCTCCATCTAGGTGTCATAGGAAATTTAGAGAAATTGATAAAAATCTGAATAAATTCCAAAATTCTGAAAATCAAAATGTAAAGCACTTTAAACATAAATACACTAAGTAAAAGTTTTTCACCAAAGCATTTTCTTAAAATCTCTCAAAAAAACAAAACTTTCGGATCTAGGTATTGTGAGAAAATTTTTTTGTGAAAATAAAAAGTTTTTACTCAAAAGTGTAGCTCATACATAGAGAAAATGAAATACAAAGTTCCTTTGCCTCTAAATCTCCTCAAATCTGCCCAAAATCAAGCCTTAAGTGTGAAAACCGAAGGTTGAAGGTGACTTTAGGGGTAAAAATGGAGATTTTGCGGTGAAAATTTCAAATTAAAGGGGTTATTTCTGCTCTCGGTTTGAAGGAGTCGTCGGTGTCTATGCCAGCGCGGTCGGCGTTGAAGGCCTAAAATTCACTATTTTGAATTTTTTGAATTTTCAATTTTCTTTTTATTTACTCAAAAGTTTATTAGTATTTTTAAACACAAATTTTTATCTAACAATAATTCACAAATAAACATTCACAAACAATCATTTTCACAAACAACAAAAAACTAACTTTTATATAAGAAAATACACTTTTTTACAAACACATCACATTCACATTTTTTAAGCAAACTAATCAATGTCAAAATCAAGCCGCAACACTAAACGCTGACACAAAACTATACACATAATCAAAGTTCAGAGTTCTAAGGTAAAACAAAAAAAACCAAATCAATTCCACACAATTACAATAAATACATAAACATTCTTAAGCAAGTAGAGAATCCAAAGTTTTCAGTCATTCCGCTTCATCTTCAGTGCTTTCACCTCCTTTAATTTCTCCCATGGATTGGTAATGAGCATATAGGTTGTAGAAGGATCAGTTTGTCGAATTTTCTTTGATCCACCCATTTTTTTTTAAACATCCAAACTAATCCTGCTTCAAAAGTTCCAATATGATAAAAAATTTCTTTCATTCTCCAATCAAGGTGATCAAAAAGGTACTTAAGATCTCCTACTACATTCATAATACTCTGAAGTTCCCTTTCTATTTTTTTCTATCTTTTCTCCAAAGCAAGCAAACTTCCTACAATTTGTGGTATTAATGGAGTTGAAGCATGTGAAGAATGATCCATAATAGCATTTAGTGCTTCATTTCCATTACCAACATACTGATCATCAATAGGGATCATGGGCTCCCAAGGAGATAAAATTTTTTCCCAACTTTCATATGGCACTTGGGATTGATTGCAAATCAGAAAAATTGTAGAAGGATGCCCAAGTCCATAAATTAGCCACTTCATAATGATACCCATAACAGATTTAAATAAGATTGATCCTTTATCAATAGGTTTTTCCATTTGAATATAGTAGTTTAAAATATCACTTTCCTTGGTGACTCTACTAATCTTCATAGTAGGGAGTAATTTTGCATAAATAAAGAAATGCCACTACTTCAAAATTGGATTAATTGATGAAGTAGGAAAACTAATATATCCTTCATCTCATACTTCCCACATATCAATTTCATCCGTAAGAAAATTTTAAACATCTTGTATCAAATCTTGCAATGGAATGAAATTTGTATAATGACAGATTAGAACATTTTCTATCATATACAATTCATTAATCCTAACAGGAGTAAATGGTACAACCTTACCTCATTTGAAGACAACTCCTTGGGTAATTTCATGTAGATTTGCAGAGAACTCCTTCACTACAAACATAACAACCACAGCGATAGTGTAACACAGATCTTTCCATCGCCTTTGCAAAATGATCTTGCTAACTGGAGCAATTGGATTGATCAATCCAAGATTAAAAAATCCTCGTTCCTTAATCAATCTCTTCTTCATAAAAACTTTATCGTATAGCCTCTGCACGTCAAAACTAAAAAACTTTCTTCTAATGAGAACTCCATACCTTGAAGTATTTCGGGAATTGGAAGTCATTGATTCCAAAAATAGGAAGTTTTTAGGCATCCTAGGAAGTTTTTAGGACTTTAAAAACACCTCGTGGTGGTTATTATGGAACGAAATCCCGCCAAAGTCCACCAAAAGTCATCTGAACAGTCAAACCGCTCTTGGCACCATCGGTGCTCCCAATTGGTGTTGCCGACACTGAGGTCCGTTCTCTTTGGCGTCATCGGCTACAGTGGCCAAAATTTTGCTACTTTCATTTTTGGTTAAATTTAAGTCCAATTTTTTCTCCAATACCAATATTCGACTTAATTTAGAATAGATGCAATTGTGTATGATTATTATCTACTAATATATAAGACACTTATAAAAAAAATAGTAATACATATGCATATGTGTATGGGTTCCCTCCTACAAAGCACTTGGTTTAACGTCGTCAGCCCGACACACCATTTGTTTATTTGGGTTGACTTAACATTAAAACTTCTTTAAATTTAGGCATGCGCCCTTCATAATAATGTTTCAGACGATGCCCATTAACTTTAAATACCTTTCCATAATGATAGACTTTAATCACTTTAAATTGTCATAACCATCTGGATTTCAGTTTTTATAGAAACAATCTCAATCTTGTATTATATAATAGAACATCTTGTCTAGGTTCAAATTTCTTTTGAATAATCTTCCAATCATGTCATACTTTCATTTTTTCTTTTTAAATTTTTTGCATTATCATATGCTTCATTTCTTATTTCCTCAAGTTCATTGAGTTGCAATAATCTTTTATCACCAACATATTTTAGATTAAAATTAAATTCCTTAATAGCCCAAAATTCTTTATGCTCTAATTCTACTGGTAAGTGACATGTTTTTCCAAATATCAGTATGTATTGGGACATTCCTATATGTGTCTTATAAGCAGTTCTATATGCTTATAATGTAGTATCTAATTTAGCAGACCAATCCAATTTATAATGATTTACAACTTTTTCTAAAATACGTTTAATTCCAAGATTTGATATCTCTGCTAGACCGCTAATCCGAGGATGATAAGCAGTAGAGAATCTACGCATAATATCATATTTCTTAATTAATTTTTTTATTCTCTTATTCTTAAAATTATATCCTCCAACAGTAATAATTACTCTCGTCATCCCATATCTTGTAAAATATTTTTAATTAGAAATTTAGAAACACTCCTAGCATCACATCTGGGTACAACAATAGCTTCAATCCATTTGGACATATAATCAACAGTAAGTAATATATATAAGTTTCCAAATGAAGGCATAAATGGTCCCATAAAATCGAATCCCCACACATCAAACATTTCAACTTTCAATGTGTAATTTAGAGGCATTTCATTTCTTTTAGAAATATTTCCTACTCGTTGACATTTATAGTACATTTTAATATATTCATTAACATCATTAAAAATAGAAGGCCAATAAAATCTAGCTTGTGAAATCTTATATGCAGTTCTCTTTGTTTCAAAATATCCTCCAAATTTAGAATCATTACATCTTTCAATTATCTGTTAAGTTTCTTCATAAGGCACACATCTTCTAATAATTAGATCTTTACATTATTTATATAAATATGGGTCATCCCAAAAATAGTCTTTTGAATCATATATAAATTTTTTTAACTGTGGATATTTCATATCAGGTGCTAAAATATCACTTACAATATATATCACTATATCAGCATACCATGGTACATCCATCTCATCAATATTATATAGTTGTTCATCAGAGAAATTTTCTAAAATTTCATTTGTAAAATTACTTAATATTTCTACTTCTATTCTAGACAAATGATCATATATTTGATTATCATTTCCCTTTCTATCAAACACAGTAAAATCAAACTCTTGCAATAGAGGTATCCATCTAAATAGTCTTGGTTTAGCATCCTCTTTTTGCATTAAGTACTTAATAGAAGAATGATCTGTATACACTATACATTTAGTTCCAATTAAATAAGGTATAAATTTATCAAAGGCATAAACAATAGCTAATAACTCTCTTTCAATAGCAGTATAATTAATTTGAGCATCATTTAGAGTCTTACTAGCATAATATAGAACCTTAATAACTTTATCTTGCATTTATCCTAACACAGCCCCAATAGCACAATCACTAGCATCACACATTATTTCAAATGGGTTTTCCTAGTCACGTGGTACTATTATAGGTGCAGTGACTAATTTTTTCTTTAATAGTTCAAATAATTTTATGCATTCCTCATAAAAATCAAATTTCTTATCTTTTTCTAAAAGTTAACATAGCAGCTTAGTTATTTTTGAAATTTTTTTATGTAGCGCCTGTAAAAACAAGTGTGTCCTAAGAAACTTCTCACCCCTTTAACATTAGTATGTGGTGGTAATTTTTCTATAACTTAGATTTTTACAGGATCTACCTCCATGTGTTTTTCAAAAATTTTAGCCCCAAGCACATTACCTCCTGCTACCAAAAATTGTCATTTTTCCCAATTTAATACTAGGTTGACTTTTTCACATACATTGAGAAAATTTTCTAAATTATTAAGACATAACTCAAAAAAAGTCCCAAATATAGAAAAAAACATCCATAAACACTTCCATTCCATGTTCTATAAAATTGCTAAAAATTTACATCATGCATCTTTGAAATGTTGCATGTGCATGCATAATCCAAAAGACATTCTATAAAAAGCAAATGTTCCATATGGGCTTGTAAATATTGTTCTCTCTTGATCCTCTGAAGCAATTAGAATTTGATGATAACCAATATATCCATCTAAAAGGAAGTAATATTTGTTCTCAGCCAATCTATCCAATATTTGGTCTAGAGAGGGTAAATGAAAGTGATCTTTTTTGGTAGCCATATTTAATTTTCTATAGTCATTACAAATTCGCCAACCAGTACAGCCAACCAGTAAATTTTCTTATTGGTATTAATTTAATTTTCTCATTTTCTTCAACAGTCACTCCTCCTTTCTTTGGAACTCAGTGATATGGGCTTACCCAAGCACCATCTGAAATGGAATATATAATTCCAGCATCTAACCATTTTAAAATCTATTTTTTAACAACTTCTTTCATTATTCGGTTTAGGTCTATATTGTCCATCTAATAAAATTATGTACATACAAATTGAAGGACTAATTCCTTTAAAATCTGCTAAAGTCCATCTAAAAGCCTTTTTATATCTTTTTAACATTTCTATTAATTTTTGTTCTTAAGCTTCAGTTAACTCATAAGATATAATAACTACCAATGTAGATGCCTCTCCTAAAAATAAATACTTCAAATGGGCATGTAATATCCTTAATTCAAGTTCAGGTGGTTCAGTACTTGACTGAATAAGATTTTTACTATTGTTTTCGAACAAGTTTAACGTTTCAAATTTGCCTTGAATCTAATCCAAATCTTCTTCATTCTTATAAATTTCTACTTGCTTTAATTTAACTTCAAACTCATTCTTAAATTGTTCGTTACTTAGATAATCAGTTACTTCCATCCTGAAACATTCATTATCTTTTTATATTGCGGGATATTTCATAGCTTTTATTATATTAAATTTTACTTCTTGATCATTAACTCTCATTATTAATTCTCCTTTTTGCACATCTATTATAGGTTTTACTGTTGCAAGAAATGGTCTCCCTAAAATAATAAGAATCTCTTTATCTTCCTCCATATCCAATACTTAAAGTCTACAGGGAAAATAAATTTATCTACTTTTACTAGTACATCCTCTATAACTCCGTTTGGATAAGTTATTGATCAATCAGCAACTGAAGAGTTATAGTAGTAGGGGAAATTTCTCCCAAATCTGAATGTTTAAATATTCATAAGGGCATAAGATTGATACTCGCTCCTAAATCACATAAAGCTTTTCCATAAAACTTTTCACCAATTGCACAAGGTATAGTAAAACTTCTAGGATATTTTAATTTTTTAAGATGCTTTTTCTGTATAATAGCATTACACTCGTCACTGAGTGCAATGGTCTCATGATCTGTAAACTTCCTTTTCTTATTTAGTACATCCTTCATAAATTTCACATAACTTGGCATTTGTAAATTGTTTTATCTTTATTTTTCTGCTTCAGTCTGAGGAAATGGAGGTAATGATTTTTCTAAAGGAACTTGTGTTTATTCATTTTCATGTTGATCGTCTTCCATTTCTTCCATCTTTTCATCAACTTTAGTTCCTCTTTAGATCCTTGTTTAAACTTCTTTTATACTTTGTAATTGAATAGCTTCAATTTGCTATTTATTTTGATCTTTTGGATTAACTTCCACAGTACTCAGAAGAATTTCAGAAGGTTTGTTACTAAGTGCAGTAGCAATATGTCCTAACTGATTTTCAATATTTCTAATAGCAGCCCCTAACCCCTTGATTTTGTATTTGATTTCCCATATTCAACATCAATTCTTCCATCATAAACTTATTTTCCTTAACTTCTGGCTTGGGGTTGAAGTTAAATCCTTGAGGATAATACGGTCAAAAATTAGGATTTCCTTGATTGTTCAGATTTCTGGATGGATTCACTGGATTGTTATACTTATTCAAGCTAAAATTAGGGTGATTTTTCCATTTAGGGTTAAAAGAGTTAGAATAGGGATTGTTATTTTGATTATTTATTGTTTTAAAAGTTTCATAAGATCGTTGAGTATCAAAATCTGTCCTAGTGAATTTTCCTCTAATACTGGGGGGTATTTGAGAATAGTTCAGCAATTTGAGATGTCAAAATAGGCATTGCAACAGAATCATGAATACTGGCTACTCTCTTAGGATTTTACTCTCTTAGGATTTACACTTTCAGATGGCCATTGAAAATTATTAGTAGTTATTTATTCAATTAAAGAATATGCTTCATCAAAAGGTTTTGACATTAATGATCTTACTAATCCATTATAAAAGGTTTGAATTATTAACCAATCTGGCAAAGCATGGAGTGGACATTTTCTAAGAAGATCTATAAATCTTTTTCAGGCTTCATATATCGATTCCCCTTCAAACTGATAAAAAGATGTAATATCATTTCCAAGCTTAGCGGTTTTCGAGGGTGGAAAATATTTAGCCAAGAATTTTTGTGATTGTTCTCCCCAAGTTATAAATCCAGGTGCTAATGAATTTAACCAAGCCTTGGCTTTATCTCATAATGAAAAAGAAAAAAGCCTAAGCCTAACAGCATCATTA
Source organism: Phalaenopsis equestris (assembly GCF_001263595.1). Lineage (NCBI taxonomy): Eukaryota > Viridiplantae > Streptophyta > Magnoliopsida > Asparagales > Orchidaceae > Phalaenopsis > Phalaenopsis equestris. The sequence continues at coordinate 41,484 of NW_018252490.1, forward strand.
GACACTCCGTCATATTTAAATGTAGCACAAATTTTAAAAGAACTAGCACAATATAAGTTAGGATCTTCAGTAGGTGATCCTCCAAACTGATTATTTTGTACTATTTGGATAAAATTAGGTTTAAGCTCAAATGAATTAGCAGGAACATTAGGATTTTGAATAGTCAAGTGAAGTTCATTTTCTATAGGATTAGCATAATCTTTTAAAGGTCTTTGTCAATTTTCTATCAATTCTCAATTATTTGATTTTCTAAGTTATTTTTCATTTCTTTTAAATTTTTAATTTCTCTTTTTTGTTTTCAAATTTTTCTAATCATTCATTCTAACTCTGAATTGTAAGGTACTAAGCCTTCAGATCCAATATTTCGCATAAACAAATAAATTAATCAAAGGATTTTTTTTTTTGGATTTTTTTTTTTTTGGATTTTTGATTTTTTTTAATTTTTTTTAATTTTTATATATCTTTATAGTATATATATTATTTTTAACTTTCTTAATTTTTCAAAACTATTTAATTTACCTAAATTTAACCGTTACCTTTCCCAGCAATAGCTCCAAAAACTTGATCCCGATTTTTATATGTAAGGATTTATGAAGTTGACACAACTACAACGCCAAAAACTTGATCCTTATATGAAAAGTAAGTTTTCTAAAATATATATAATTATAGGAAATTAATAATGAGATTCTACACAAGTACACGTATTGTTATCAAGTAATAAAGGATTTTTTATTTAAGCCCCAAATAACGATCCCACAGGGAAGGTGTAGCATGACAAATATAAATTTTACTAGAAAAGTTATAGAAAATCAAACAAAATCATTGTCTCTAATTTAAAATGTTGAGACGTTATTAAAACTAAAGTGCTTAACTATTATGAAAATAGAAATGAAAATTTTAGAAAGTAAACACTAATCTACTAACTATGTTTATGTAATGAAGATTTCTTATGTGAAAAAGCATCTTTCCCACTACAATGAGGCTCCGGTGAAATGAGATGAGATAAATGTTTATAATATGTGTTGTGCCAAATAGAAGCAATTATAATTCTCAACCTTGATACAATACATAGAAAATCATTGACTAATCCTAGGTTTAGTCCCTAAATCTGTGGCTAGGCTAGAAGGATACTAGCTCCCACTCCAAAGCTCTGACTTCCCATCACCTGAAGGCTAACTCTCGCTTTAATTTTTAAACACTAAGACCAAATTGAGGATTTTAGTCTCTCACCCTAAAGATTCTACAATTCTACACCCAATAAAGAATATTTCCCTATTTTTTGCACTTAATTCCATAAATGTTGTTCTCCTTCATGGAATCAAATGTGATCCTTACTCTGCTGTAGAACTCATACACCATTTCCCGGATCATATGTTTCACAACAAATTGGTCAAATAAAAATATAAATTAAGTTTGGAGTTGAAAAATCATTACAATTTATTTTACATTTTAATATTAGCTCATCATATAATCTCTTCATTTCACCATATCTCAGAGTAGGGAGAAAGATAGAGTGAACTACTCGGATTTCATGCAAAAGACATAACAAAACACAAATTTCATATATAAAAGAAAGTTCAAAAAAAATTAATAAACAAAAAAAAACTTATCTGAAACTCTTTGTCAAAGCAAATCCCTTGTAGCCTCTCCTAGGAAATGTAGGAAGAAGAAATCTCTCACTTTTCTCCTTCTCTAAATCTTAGAGAAGAATTCACACTTAATCTCACCACAAATCTCTAAATTATAAGAACAATGGACTCTAAATGGTTGTGGAACAAAGAATGGAAGAATGTGTGATGTGTAGAAGATTGAGTTGTTGGAGCATGGAGGAATGTCTTGGAGTGAAAATGAGTCACTTTTCTGATAAATTTTGGCGCTCATATAAAGCCCAACATTGGTTCTCCAAGAGGTGCCTCCAAAATCTCTTCAGAAATCTTCCAAATACATCAATCCTTCAAGAAATGGGGGTTAAACAACCTTTAGAACCGTCAGCACCAGTTCTGGCGTCGTCGGCGCTGAATAAAAATTTTAGCTATTTTGTTGTTTTGCATGGTCGGCGCTGAGTACTTCTTCAAAAAAGTCAATTTGACTCCAAATTCCATCCTTTTTGCTTCCTTTTTGCATTATGTCTTAAAAATCAACAACCTACAAGAAACCATCAAAATATCTTCCATTAATGTGCATTATCACCAAAAATATGTATAAAATATGGGTATAAAAATGCATATATTTTTGCTCTATCAAACCCTCATCATTAAAAATTCTAAACTCCTCCTTACTCAACTTGAAGTTCCACATATTGGTCATAACCTCTAGCACTTATTAGGAGGAATCAGTATGGAGGATCTCAAGTATGAGGGGGCTCATCATATAACTGTTTGACCTTAGGGTTAGCCCTGGGTGTTGGTCTGGAGCTAGTTCACTCACATACACTCACTCTCACCCACAATCACTGACAACCCTAAACCTAAAGTTGTTAACTTTGATACCTTGATTAATTTGGGAGATTCAAGTAGATGGTCCCCTAAACGCACTAGCCCTAAGCTAGGGTTTAGCTAAGCCAATACATAGAGGACACAAATGGGTATTCCATTGGTCCATAGTTCACATATGGTGGTTGGCTTCCCAATTCTACCAAAAATACCCAACTTGTCCTTTGGCCTCTAAATCCACTCAAATTACCTAAATGCCCTTGAAATCTTAAATTTGGCCAAAAATTCCCAAATTCACTCAAAATACCCAAATTGGTTCAAAAATCATTTCAAACCATTTCAAAATACCCAAATTACCCAAATCACCCAAAAACTCTAAAATTACGAAAATACCCCAAAATTATAAAAATACCCTTGGCACCCCAAACTTTCTTAAATCCTTCAAAATCAACTAAAATGTATCCAAATCAAATTTGAACCCTTCAATTTAATCCAATGTGACCCTCAATTGGCCATGACAACCACCCTAGGTCATTTTATTTAAACCTCATCTCCTTGGCCAATAAAGGAGAGCTAAATTTTTCTTAAGGAAACTCTGTCAAATTGCTCTCAGAGACTCCCTAAGACCTCTTTAGTTGAAGCCCACCATTTTCCCCTACTGATCCCCACTACGGAAGCTCAATTTTAAGCTCAATTTCTGCCAAACCTAGGAAAGAAGTCTCCACAGCTCCACAGCTCACCAAACTCATATTACTTTTGCACACACCATCCCCACAGTGAGAGAAGTTGATTCCCCACAAAAAACACCTCCGAAATAGCCTCTAACCTAGCTCTAGACTAATATTTTAGAACCAACTTGATCAAATTCATACCTAGACCATTCACCAAGGCTTGGGACTTCATACGTAGGTTTGTTGAGACCACTCAAAGCTACCACAACCATCTGATTGAGGCCTCCCTTCTCATACGAAGGTATTGAACCCTAACCCTAATTTGAGATTATTTTTACTCTCCATATGTATTTACTAGATTTCATACCATATAATCCATATAGATAGGTTTGTCTTGAGTAGATGAAGGTTTAAAAACAAACCCCATGCCATTTGGTTGAGTTTAGGCCAAGATATTATGGTTTTAGTGTGAATGGCTCACGGTATAGGTCACTTAAGGACAATAACGAAGAGCCAACCGATCACGCGTTTACTCAACGGACGATGGAGATCATGCCGGACAAATCCATGGTGCATAAAGTGTGGTCTGCGTGGAGGCTACATAGTTGGTGGTGTCAAATTGCGGAGCAATGGGTGGAGCCTTCGGAGCGGACGAGGATGAGTTGGCGCCGCATGGATAAGTATAAAAATATGGGATTTTTGAATTATTTTAAATGTCTAAACTTCAAAATTCCATAACTTTCTCTAAAAAAATCATAAAAATAAAAGAAAAATACTCTCTTGCTCAATGAACCGAGAAGAATAATGTGGAATAAAAATGAAAATTATTTTTCAAACATATGATTTTAAATGAATTAAATACCCTTTATGGTAACTTAATTCTCCATGGCTTAAATTTTTAAGGGTTTGTTCCCCATCACAAATAGGTTGTTCTCTAATTTTTCCAAGGTCAAAGAGCACCTCTATGTTTCTCACCCTAATTTTTAAGCTAAGGTGAACATTTTAGCTTATTTTAATTATATAAATCAAAACGTCACTTAAAAATTTATCAGAACAATTTTAGTAGGTTTCCTGTAATCAGGGAAGTCTAGGAAAAATTTTGTGATGCTTTGAATCATTTTGTGAATTTCCATACTTAGTTAAATGTGAATACCTTATATTAATTTGTGTAAACTAAATACATATAAAAAAGTAACAAAATCAACTTTACATTGTTCATAAAAATTATATCTACCTACTGTAAAAATTTGAAAATTTTTTGGCTTAGTTTAAGTACTGAAGTGGATTTTTTAAGAAAGCTTGTATTTTTATATAAAAATAATATAATAAATTAAGTACACTTAGAAAAATTAAAAAATGGTTTTCTGAGTTCCTTATGATTAGAGCCACTTAAGAAAACTAATATTTATTTTTATTAAATTATATGATTTTGATCCTCATTTTAAATTTAAAATAATTAAGAATAAATAAAAATTCCAAAACTACAAAAATATTTCAAAATATCACTAACTGTTCTCTGATCACTTGGTACTCAATAAAATATTTTTTCTAATTTTCCTAAGTTAAAAATAAATTTTTTAAAAGCTTAAAAGTAAATTTTTTTTCTCACTAAAATAATTAAAATAACTAAATTTAAAATCACAAAAATATAAAATTATATTCTCTGAGTTTTCTGAAATCAGAGAAGTCTAATAAAAATATAAATATAATTTTTATAATTAAAGCACAATTTTCTATTTAAAATAAATCATGAAAATTGATCTAAACTAAAATAATAAAAATAAAAATTTCTTTCAAAAAAAATTATGAAATTTTAACTTAATATTTCTCTGACCTAAGGAATCTTATGATAATTTTTTCATAAATATAAACAATATTTTGGGAAGTTAAATAAATCACCTTTTGAAAATCTTATTTTTTATATTTAATTAATTATCTAAATTAAATTAATGCTTGCAAGGTCCACATATCCTCCTCTAATATCCTAATTACCTCATGGATATGATACTCTAAACCATGAAAATCTTTTGAGTTGTGGTTAATGAGTTATGAGGTGAAGTACCCCAAGGGAAAAGTGGTATTTTAGACTTTGGTACCTTAATCAAAATTTAGGACTATCAAAGGGAAAATGGGTAATTTTGGTCTTAATAAACATGTTTGGATGATTGAAATATAATGGGGCTAAAAGGTAGAAACCCATTCAACACCCTTGCACAACATAAACTAAGAGCATAATTCTCCTAATCTTCATGACTTGGAAGTCAATATAGATTAAATGATTCTTAAGTGATGGGCTTAAGCCAAAAAAATGATAATTTACTTTTCTTAAGCCCAAAGTTGAGGATGATGTGAGTATTTAGTAAGGATATAGGGCACTTAAATCAAAACTTTGAAAACCACCATTTCACTCATTATGATTGATAAAGGCTTGGTAGTGACATAGGTTTGATGTCTAAACTCTAGTTGGTTGGATTTAGAAAATGATATGATTGGTGATTAACATCCTTAAGCACTACAAGCTTGACTTTAAATACGGGCACCAAAATCTTAAATGACTCCAACACGTCTTAAGGGCAACCACTCACATAACATTTAAATGAAACAACAATTGACGAATCGAGTATCCTATCCTTAGGATAATTAAATTGTTAAGCTTCAATGAGCAATGAGGTCGCCACACTCTAGCCTCAGATGATTATTGGAACATTATGATAAGATCTAAATCAACTCGAGATATTCAAAATGATCTTGGGCCACACCTTGAATATTTTGAATTCTATTAGATATTCAGAAGGGAAAATTGGACTTGTAATATTTTGCCCTAAAAATATCCACTAGGATCTTCTGAGATTCGTCAAAATCATAACTTGGGGTTTGGTAGCTAAACCTTCATCTACTCTTACAACTCAAACCTTTTTGCAATACTTGCAAGTACTAACCTTTCAAGTGGTGGAACGAGAAGACTCGCCAGGGATGCTTTTACAGTTTTTTGCACTGTCTTTCTTGTTCCTTCATACTGTACTTTTATACCTGCAAATTTTCATATGAAAACCTGAAATTACTAGGATAGCCACAAAACCAAAACCAAAGCTAAAATCAACCAAGATAAAAATCACATGCACAATAATCAAAATATAAGATAACTCAAAATTTAATCACAAACATCACAAAACCCAATTGCAACTAACTCAAGACGTCTCTATCGGGTGCTCTGGAATCCCTTGGAGGAGGTAAACTACGGTTCCTAAAGAGATTTCCTACGGTCTAAATAAAAGTACAAAATCCATTAAGTTGAGTTTAGAATATTCATTTGGACTAAGTGAATCCGATAAAAAATAGTGGTACCGGAACGAGAGAATTGTAGGATCCTAACTAGTGTCGCTCTAATCAACTTTAACATGCCTCAATACATTTAAAGCACTTTAACCATTGGGATATTTGATTTGACATCATAACCTGAGACACTAGAAAACTTAAACTCATCACAGTAAGGAGCTTGGAGCTATCATGGTAGGCAACATGACCATCTTCAACAGCAAAACATGTTTACATCAGCTAAACCAATTTTCAATTTCCTTTCTTCGAATTAAACAACCAAGCCATAGGATTTTGTGGTCGTTCGCCTAATGCATCATAAGTCCTCAACCTTTTCTTTAGGCCTTTGTGTGGCTCTGCTATATAATATAAACCCTAACTCATCTTAGGATTCCGAGGTTGTCGTCCGTCGCGACCAGAATCCTCACATCTTTCAGGCTATTTGTGTGACCATTTCACATGGATGTAAGTCCTAAATTAAAAAAATTTACAAGATGAAACATTTAAATAATTTCTCCTCTAAAATAAAGCCAAGCATTAGGATAGCTTGAGAAGTGACGGAGGTTCTCCTCTAGATCTATGACATCCCCTAGTTCTTCATCCTTCGAACTCTACAACAAAATGTTCCAAATTTGAACCATTCCCCTTTCACACCTCTTTGTCCGATCTCATTGAAAAGTCTTATCCTTTTAACATCTTTAAAGATAATATTTTCTGATTTTTTTGAGAATTTTCTTAAGTGACTTAGGTCATTTAAGATGTAATTAACTATAGGGGCTTTCCCTTATAGGAAACTTTTCCAAACCCATCTTAATATATACCATATTTAATTTTAAGGAATTTGTTGTCAAATTAAATGGTTTCACAGACCAAACGGATGTCATATATTTCTTCGTTTATTTAATCGAGCCTCATCCTCAAGTCTTGTGTTTATCTTTCAGCATAAATACATGCTTTGAGGTATAGTACTCTTTCATTTAAACTATAAAAAATATGGGTTCAATTTGATTTTATATTCTTCTAAACTATATATATATATTTAATAAAAAAGAGCTATAGCTCCATACATGTTAATGTGAAAGTTGGATTACATAATGAGTGAGGTGACTGACACCTTATAACGGGCAACTCTTAACCAAAAATAGCATTGACAACCCCATATTTTTCATAGTTTAAATGAAAGAGTACTATGACTCAAACATTGTATCTATCTCGAAATATAAACATAAGACTTGAGGATGAGACTTGATCCAAAAAAACTAAGAAATGTATGACATCCGTTTGGTCTTCAAAATCATTTTATTTGCCGATATATTCCCTTAATTAATATGAAGAATTAAATATGGTTTATATTAACATGAGTTTGGGAAAACTTACTATAAGGGCAAGCCCTTATAGTTAATGTTATCTTAGATAACCAAAGTCACTTATGAAATTTCTTGATAAAAATCAGCGGATATTATTTTAAAAGAGGTCAAAGGATAGGACTTTTCAACAAAATTGGACAAAGAGGTGTGAGAGAGGAATGGTTCAAATTTGGAACATTTGGTTGTAGAATCTAAAAGAGGAAGAACTAGGGGATGTCATAGATCTGCAAGAGAACCTCGATGACTTTCCAGTCTATCCTATTATTTGGCTTCAGTTTTTAAGAGAAATATTTAAATGTTTCATATTGTAAACTTTATTTGTTTAGGGCATACATTTGTGTGAAACAATCACACAAATAGTCTGGAAGTTGTTAGGGTTTAGGTCGTGACGAACGATAACCTCAGAATACTAAGACGAGTTAGGGCTTATATTGTACACCAAAACTATATAAAGACCTAAAATAAGCTAAGCATTTATGCTGCATAAGCAAACCACCTTAAAGTCCTATGGATTGTTATTTAGATCTACAAAAAGATGTACTGTTGTAGATCCTATTGCTTTTGGAGATGGTCGTGCTACCCACAACGCTAGCTTCTAGCTCCTCTTCATGATGAGTTTAAGTTTTATAATGTGTTAGGTTATAATGTCAAATCAAATGTCTATATGTTATGGTCATTTAAATATTATGGGGCATATTAAAGTTGATTAGAGTGACACCAGTTAGGATCCTACAGTCCCCTCATTTTGGAACCACTATTTTCTATCGGATTCACTTAGTCCAAATAAATTTACTAAACAAAACTTAATGAGTTCCATACTTTCATTTAAACCATGGGAAGTCTCGTCAGCAACCGTAGGTTACCTCCTCCAAAAAATTCCCGATCATCCAATAGAAACGTCTTAAATTAGTTGTGATTGTTATTTTGTAATGTTTGTAATTAAATTTTGAGTTTTCTTATGTTTTGAATGTTGTGGCAGTGAATTTTATCTTGGTTGATTCTATTTTTGGTTTTGGTTTTACGGCTACCCTAGCAGTTTTATTTTTCATGCAGGGTGACATCATTATTTAACATGCAAGTTTTATAGGTATAAAAATAATGTGTGGAAAGTACAAGAAAAGAGGGTACTGTAATTTGTAAAAGTGTACCTGACGAGTCTTCTCATTCCACCACTTGAAAGATCAGTGCCTGCAAGGCATGTATACAATGTTGCAAGGACCTTAAATTGCAAGAGTAGATGAAGGTTTAGCTACCAAACACCAGGCTATGATTTTGTTAGATCTTGGAAGATCCTAGCAGATAATTTTAGAACAAAATATGACAAGTTCAATTTGCTCTTCAAAATATCCAGAGGGTTTCAAAGTGTTGAGGAAATGACCCTGAACTACTTTAAGACTCTCTTTAATTATTTTGAGTTTTTTTTGAACTTATCATATAGTTCCATTAATCATCTGAGGCTAGAGTGTGAATACCCTGTCGCTTAGTAAAACATAACAATTTATTTATCCCAAGGATAGGATACTCGATTAGTCAATTGATGTTTCATTTAAGAGTTATGTGAGTGGATACTCCTAAGACAATCTTAGGTCATTTAAAGGTTAGGTGCCCACAATTAAGGTTAGGCTTGTAGTGTTTAAGGATGTTAATCATCAATCATGTTATCTTCTAAATCCAATCAATTGAGTTTAGACATCAAGCCTATGTCAGTACTAAGACTTTAACAATCACGATAGGTGGAATGGTGATTATCAAAATTTTGATTTCAAGTGATATTTATTCTTATCAAATGGTCAAATCATCCTCAACATCGGGCTTAAGAAAAGTAAACTATGATCTTTTCGACTTAAACCCATTACTTAAGAATCCTTTGATCTAAGTTGACTTACAAGTCATGAAAATTAGGAGGATTATGATTTTGTTGATGCTATAAAAGGGCGGTGAGTGGGTTTCTACCTTTTAACCCATTGTATTTCTATCATCCAAATATGCTTATTATGATCAAAATTACCCATTTTTAATTAAGGCACCAAAGTCTAAAATGACTATTTTTCCCTTGAGGTACTTCACCTCATAACTCTTTAAACACAACTCAAATGACTTCAAGGGTTTAGAGTGTCATATCCATGGGATAATTGTAATACATAGTGGAGAATATGTGGACCTCTCGAAATTTAATTTAATTTAATTATTTAAATTTAGAAAATATGATTTTTAAAAGTTGATTTGTTTAACTTTCCAAAATGAAGTTTTTATTCATGAGAAAATGATTAAAGTTTTTCTTAAGTCAGAGAAATACTTAGGTAAAATTTCATGATTTTTAAATTAAATTGTTATAATTATTTTAATGGGAAAAAAATTAGAAAAATCCCTCTTTAAGCCTTTGAAAATTATTTTTAATTTATGAAATCTTAGGAAAAATATTTGAATGAGTCCCAAGTGATCATAGAACAATTAGGTACATTTTGAAATAATTTGGTATTTTTGGTATTTTCAATTATTTTAATTATTTTAAATTTAAAATAAGGCTCAAAAATCAAGTATTTTACCAAAAATAACTTTTATTTTTCTTAAGTGCCCCTGATCACAAGGATCTAGAAAATCACTTTTCAAAATTCTCTCAAGTGTATTTAATTTATTATAATTATTTTTGTACAAATATACAAGATCTTTTAGAAAATCAACTTTGGTGCTAGGATTTAGTCAAATAATTCTCAAATTTTTACAGTGGATTGACATGATTTTTATGAATAATGTGGGATTGATTTTGTTAATTTTTTATAAGCATTTAATGTACATAAATTAATACAAGATTTTTGCATTAAGTTAAATAAACCAATTCACAAGGTAATTGAAATCATCAAAATATTTTTCCTAGACTTTTCTAACCACAAGAAACCTAACAAAATTATTCTCATAATTTTCCAAGTGATATTTTGATTTATATAATTAAAATAAACCAAAATGGTCACTCTAGCTTGAAAATTAAGGATAGAAGTATAGAGATGCCCTCTAACCTTGAAAAAATCAGAACACATGGCCTCTGTGATGGGGAATCAAACCTCAAAATTGCAAGCCATGGTGAGTAATATTTAATCATAATGAAGTAAAACACTTTAGAGGGTATTTAATTCATTAAAAATCTCGAAATTAAAAAATAATTTTTATTTTTAGTCCATATTATTCTCCTCTATTCACTGAGTCAGACGGTATTTTTGTTTTATTTTTTATTATTTTTCTATAGAAATATATAGATTTCTGAAGTTTAGGTATTTAAAATAATTGAAAAATCCCTATTTTTCTACTTATCAAGTGCGACGCCAACACATCCTACGGAGGCTCTGAACTCACACACAGCGCTTTCTCACTCAACGTCAACATCCACTTCAGCTACCATGTAACCCGCAATTCATGTACCATCAACTCTTGCGGCTTGATCTCCTCCATTTGTTGGGTACACGCGCGATCGGATGACTCTCAGTTATCGTCCCCAAGTGACCTAACACGTGAGTCGTTCACACTAAAACCTTAAGATCTCAAGCTAGACTCAACCAAATCAACTGGGGTTTATTCTCAAACCTTCATCTACTTAAGACAAACACATTTATATGGTTAATCAATTATGAAATCAAGCCATTGCAAATGGAGAATCAAAATAAGCTCAGGCTTGGATTAAAGCTCAATGCCTTCATCTGAGAGGGGAGGCCTCAATCAGATGGTTGTGGTAACTTTGATTGGGTCCAACTAACCTCCAGATGAAGTCCCAAGCCTTGGTGAATTGTCTAGGTATGAATTCGATCAAGGTGGATTTCAAGTGTTGCTCTAGAGCTATCATAGATGTTGTTTCAGAGGGGGAATCAACTCCTATTGCTCTAGGGATGGTATGTGCACAATTAATTTGAGTTTGGTGGACTTTGGAGAGATGTCCTGGTTTGAGCTGAAAGTTTTGAGCCCAAAATTGGGCTCCCACAGTAGGAATCAGAGGGGTAAGATGGTTGGCTTGGGCTTAGGGATGCCTGGAGAATCTCTGGTGAGATTTTGACAGAGTTTCCCCAAGGATTTCTTCACACTCTTTTCTTTCACATGGAGGAACTTATTAAATAGAGATCTTAGAGGGAAGCTCAGTGCTAATTGATGGGTGAAAAAAGTTCGTTAGGTGGAGGGCTGACAAGCTCTGAAGAGCCATTGAGATAAGGTGGCCTATATGGTTGAAATTAGGTTTGATTTAGGGGTGGTGGCTCTCAATTTTGGCATTTTACGGCTTGTACGGCCACTAGGCTGGCTGACAGGGCCAGGGGTGGTGGACAGGTGGTCAGGTGAGCCAAGGGGATGGTTAATTATGATTAACCCTCAATGTCAAGTGATGATCTGGGAGATGTTTAAGTTAAGGCCCATAAATGGGATAAGATCCCTTAATTTAGGGACCCATTTGTTCGTAGCTCTCCAAGTTGGTTTAAGGGGGTTTATCCTGGTCCATAGAGTGTATTTGGTGGTTGTGGTGTCATCAATTTGGTGGCTTAGGCATGGCTAAGTTAATTTTGGCACATGGGTCTAATTTGGGTCAAAATGGCTAAAAATTGGGTTTGGGTTAGGTTATCCATGACTTTGAGCCAAATTCATTGATCAAAATTATGTAAATGATTTTTATAAAGTTTTTTGTGAAGGATTGAAGTAATTTTAAGTTCAATTGAAAGCTCAATTTGAAGAATTTTGGGCTTTTGGTCAATTTGAGCAAGTTAGACTAGACTCGGGTCTAGGTTAGGCTAAGGTTGGACTAAGTCCAAATTGATGGTTGAAAAGGGTTTATATGAATATCATAAAGAGAGCCATTGAGATGAGGTGGCCTCTATGGTTGAAATTGGGTTTGATTAAGGGGTGTGGATCTTAGTTCTGGCATTTTATGGCCACTAGGCTAGCCGACAGTGCTAGGGGTGGTGGCCAGGTGATCAGGTGAGCCAGGGGAATGGTTAATTTTGACTAACCCTCAATAGAAAGTGATGATGTGGGAGATATTTTGGTTAAGTCCCATAAATGGTATAAGATCCCATAATTTAGGACCCATTTATCTGTAGCTCTCCAAGTTGGTTTAAGGGAGTTTATCCTGGTCCATAGAGTGTATTTGGTGGCTATGGTGTCATCAATTTGGTGGCTTAGGCATGGCTAAGCAATTTTGGCACATGGGTCCAATTTGGGTCAAAATGGCTAGGAATTGTCTTTGGGTTAGGTTATCCATGACTTTGAGCCCAATTGATTGATCAAAATTATGTAAATAATTTTTATCAAGATTTTTGGTGAAGGATTGAAGTAATTTTAAGTTCAATTGGAAGCTCAATTTGAAGGATTTTAGGCTTTTGGTCAATTTGGGCATGCTGGACTAGACTTGGGTCTAGGTTGGGCTAAGGTTGGACTATATCCAAATTGATGGTTGAAAATGGTTTATAGTAATATCATAAAGAGTTTCAACATAAATTGGGAGTCAATTTTGGGGTTATGGCATTCAATTTGGTGGAATTTGGAGACATAGCCAATTTGAGACAAATTTAGGGATTTTGAACTTTCAATAAAATTAAATAAAATTGAGGCTTCAACAAGGGAATTGAAAGTTCAATTTAGTGTGTACGAGTGTTATGAAGAGTTTAACATTCAAATTGGGGCAAATTGAGTAGGCTATAGGGTTCAATTAAGTGATATTAAGTCACATGGCTAAAATTGGTGAGCATTTGAGGTGAATTTGGGGAAATTTGGGCCTTTAAATGTAATTTGTGGTTTTTTTGTCAAAATCATCAAATTGACCAAATTAGGTTCAATTGAATGGTCCAAATTGGTTTTAGAATCATTTGAAGTCAATTTGGAGGTTTTGGGAAAGTTTGGGGTGCCAAGGGGATTTTTTTTATTTTGGCACATTTTATTTTGGTAATTTTAGAAATTTTCGGTGGATTTGGGCAATTTGGGCATTTTCAAATGGGTTGAGATGAATTTTGAATTATTTTGGGTATTTTGGGCGAACTTGCAAGTTTTGGCCAAATTTAGGGTTTCAAGGGCATTTAGGTAGTTTGGGTGAATTTAGAGGCAAAGGTCAAGTTGGACATTTTTTGTAGAATTGGGGTGCCAACCACCATGTATGAGCTATGGGCCAATGAAATCTCCATTTGGGTTTTCTATGTACTGGTCTTATTTAGACCCTAGCCTAGGGCTTGTGAGTCTAGGGGACCATCTACATGAGTCTCCAAATAAGATCAAGGGATCAAAGTCAACAATTTTTGGGTTTTAGGATTGTGAGTGAGTGTGGGTGATAGTGAGTGCAAGTGAGTAAACTAGATCAAGACAAACAGCTAGAGTCAATCCTAAGGTCATGTAGTCCTATAGGGGCTCTCCCTGAGTTCCCCCATACTAACCCCTCCTACTAAGTGCTAGAGGTTATGACCAATATGTGGAACTTCTTGTTGAGCAAAAAGGATTTTAGAGTTTCTAATGGTGAGGGTTCCTTTCTAGTTTTCTAGGAATAGTCAACAGGAAACTTCTATGGCTAGACCCTCAGCTACTAAAGAGGGGGAACTAAACCTCAACTAAAATTGAGGAAAATAAGAGAATTGGATGTTGTGTCCCATTCAAGGGGGTCTTATACTAATCTCGGAAGGTATGTGTAGAGAATTGTATGATGTGTCCCATCCAAGGGAGTCTTATACCAATCTCGAAGATGTGTGTAAAGAATTGGATGTGTTGTCTCGTTCAAGGGGGTCTTGTACCAATCTTGAAAGGTATGTGTAGAGAATTGGATGTCGTGTCCCATTCAAGTGGATCTTATACCAATCTTGGGTTGAGAATAGGATGTTGTGTTCCATTCAAGGGAGCCCTACACCTATCTTTAAGATGTGTGTAGCATTAGGAAGGAAAGCTCGATGCCTCACATCTGACCAAATGGGTGATAGAGAACTGTCATTATATTGAGAAGGAAAGCACCGAGGCCTATATCCAACCCAGGAGGTAGTGGAAAGGAAAATAGTTTTTCGGTACTGGCTCCGAGAACGACCCAAATGTGGTGAAGGAAGTTTGTGGTGTTGAGCTCATAAATGTCTGTCATGTGAAAAGGTTGACATTGGTGAGGAAGATTGTTGACCTCACTTTTGGTTGAGGTTTACTTTTTCCTCTTTTGTAGCCTAAGGTCTAGCCATAGGACTTTTCTATGGACTATTCTTAGAAAACTAGAAAAAGAACTCTCATCATTAGAAACACTTAACTCTTCCTTATTCAACTTGAAGTTCCACATATTGGTCCTAACCTCTAGCACTTAGTAGGTGGGGTCATTATGGGGGAGCTCAAAGAGAGTTCCCATCGGACTGCTTGCCCTTAGGGTTGACTCTGGGTGTTGTTTTAGGGCTAAGGTACTCACTTGCACTCACTCTCATCTATACCCACTCACAACCCTAAACCCAGTATTTGTTGACTTTGATCTGTTGATCTTTTGGAATACTCATGTAGATGGACCCCTAAACCCACTAGCCCTAGGCTAGGGTTTAGCTAAGACCAGTACATAGAGGACCCAAAAGGGGATTCCATTGGTCCATCGCTTATCTGTGGTGGTTAGCTTCTCAATTTTACCAAAAATATCCAACTTTGTCTTTTACCTCCAAACCTACCAAAAATAACTAAACACCCCCAAATCCCATATTTGGGCAAAATTCCCAAATTCACCCAAAATATCCAAATTTGTTGAAAAATCATTTCAAACCTTTTGAAAATACCCAAATTACCCAAAACTACCCAAAAATGCCAAATTTACCAAAATACCCCCAAAATTGCCAACATTACGAAAATACCCTTAGCACCCTAAACTTTCCCAAAACCTCTAAAATCACTCCAAATGTTTCAAAAACCCATTTGGACCTCAATTGGTCCCAATTTGACAAATTTGATCATTTTGACCAAAACCTCCACGTTGCCTTTAAAGGTCTAATATCCTTAAATTTACCTCAAATGTCCATCAATTTTGTCGCAATTTCCCCCAATTACAATCCTAAACTCAAATTCACCTTCCGTATGACCAATTTAAACTAAATCCAAGAAAAATTGGCCCATGCTTTGAGCCCAATTTTGATCAAGGCCAACCCCCAATTTTGGCTTCATGACTTAATCTCACCAAATTGAACCCAATAGCCTTCTCAATTTCATATAATTTGTGTTGAAAACTCTTCATAACAATCATATACATCAAACTTGACCTTCAATTGGCCTTGGTGAGGCCTAAATTTAATTTAATGTTGACCTTAGTCAAAAAAACCTAATTTTGCCCCAAATTGGCCATACCTCAAATTTCACCAAATTGAATGCCCTAACCCCAAAATTGGCACCCAAATTATGTTGAAAACTTTTCATGACATTCCTATTGACCATTTTCAACAATCAATTTGGACTTAGCCCAAGCCTAGCCCAATCTTGACCCAAGTCTAGCCCAACATGCCCAAAGTGACCAAAATTCCAAAATCCTTCAAACTGAAACCCCAATTGAACTCAAAATTATTTCAATCCTTCCCAAAAAAATCTTCATTACAAGCATCTAGACAATGTTGATTAATCATTTGGGCTAATTTACATGTATAGCCTAACCTAAACACAACATATAGGCATTTTTTACCTCCATGAACCCATGTATTAAAATTGGACTAGCCACCTTAAAGCCACTAACTTTATGACTCCACAACAACTAAGCTCCTCCTAAAGACCAGGCTAAACCACCCTAAATACACAAAAGCATGCTATGGACTAATGGATCCCCACATTAAGGGATTCATTCCCTTTTTTAGGCCTTAACCACAAAATCTCCTCCATCATTGATTGTTATAGGGAGTTAACCATCATTAGCCACCCCCTGGCCTTCTTGTGTCAAGAGGTCACCATTTCCTAGTCGGTCAGCCACCTAGGTGGCCAAAAAATGGCCAAACCAAGAGCCACCACCATTTAATCAACCCAATCTTAACCCTAGGGACCAACTCTCAAAAATCAAACCTTAGAACTTTTTATCCCACCAACTAGGTAAACATTTGCACCCATGACAAGGCCATGAGCTCCCCTCTCCAGATATGGCTATAAAATACCCCTTCATGGCCAAGAGAGATATGCTAAAATTTTCTATCCCATAGCATCTTTGAGACCTCCTCAGTGCAACCCAACCACTTACTTGACCTAATACCTAATTCCCCTTGTCAGAGTTCAATTTCTGAGTTCAAATCCTTTCTCGAGACCGGATAGAACTCTCCACACCTCCAAAATTCATAAAAATCAAATTAAACTCACTCACACCTTCACCACTGTTAAAGAAGATAAAGCCCCATCAAACCCCCCTCAAAGAGAGCCTCTACACTAGACTTTGATCAACACCCAAATTTGGCCTTGATCGAATTTGAGTCTAGACCTTTCACCATGACCAGAGGCACAATCCCTAGCATCCTTGGACCTCCACAAACGTGTTGAGAACCCCTGATTCAAGCTTTCCTTCTCACAGCAAAGGTATTGAACTCTTCCTCTTCCCAAGCCTATTTTGATTCTCCATTTGATTAGAGTTGATTTTATGGCATGTTTACCGTATGGATGTATTCGTCTCACTAAGATGAGTCTATAGTATTAAACTCGAGGCGATTTGGTAGACTCTAGAAAGAGATTTTAAGGTTTTAGTGTAAATGGTTCTCGGGTTAGCCTATTTAGGGACGATGACCCATAACTATTAGATCACACGTGTATAAAATGGAGGGTTGTGATTGTGCCGGATGGGAGCGTGGTCCATAAAGCGTGGGCTGACTCAGATGGGGGCGTCGAATCAAAAGATGCCACGTGGAGCTTCAGCGACACCGAGAATGATGTGGCGCCTCTTTTTTTAAGTTGAAACTAGGGAATTAAATAATTCATAAAATGCTTACTACCTTCAAAAATTTATATCTTGGTGTAGATAAATTACAAAAATAAAATAAAAATGACCTAGTGCTCGGCGAATAGAGAAGAACAATGTGGAAATGGTTTGAAGTTTATTTGATGAATATTTTATTTTTAATTAATTAAATACTGATATGAGTATTTTAACTCTCCAAGCATGTAGAAATTTCACCATGACTTGATATTTTGCCATGTTGTTGCCTCTGTCATGAGGGATATTCTCTGATTTTTCCAAAGTCAGAGAATACTTCTAGATAGAGATCCATATTTTTCAAGTTTATGTCTATTATTTGCATAAATTAATCTTAATAATTAGGATGTTGCTTAGAATAATCCAAGGAAAATTAAGAAGGTTTATTGTGACCAAAGAACCCTTTGAAAAATTTTTCATGGGCCAAGTCATTAAGAACACACTTAATCTTAACTCTCACAAAACCCTCAAACACAATGAAATCTAATTTAAGAAAAATAATCATCTAAATGACTTAATTTTGATTCTACACTGTGATTTAAAGTTCAGAGAACTTCCCATAAAACTTTCAAAATATTTGGAGTTCATTTGATAACTTAACTTGATTTTCTAAGTTAAATGTCATTTTGACATTAAAGATGATTTTTACTAATTAAAATATAACTTAAAAAAATTATAAAATTTGTTTGGGAATTCTTTGTGATCAGAGGAATTTTCTAAAATAAAATTGTAAATAAAATAAAAACTTCATTTTTAAGCCTATTTTGAATATTTAAATAATTAAACCTTAATAAAAATCCCAAAATTAGTAAAATTTATGGAAATTTTCTAAATTATTTAAGCACGTAGGAATAATTGGAACATTTTTTCTAATTTTATAAGTGAAGATATTGAATTTTAAAGCTTAAAATAATTTTTAAAGGCTAAAAATGAATTTTTCTTAATCTTTCAATAAAGAAAATTCGAATAATTCAAAGAAAAATCAAAAAAATGTAAAATTTTTTTCTATGGGTTCCTTGACCTTAGAGATATTTAATAAAAAAGTAAAACTTAATTTTCCACATTTTAAATATTTTATAAATACTTAATGCTCCATAACTTAAAAAATTTTAGTAATTCAAATAAAGCTCCAAAAGTCACGAAATTTGGCCCAAGTGTTTCTCTGGTCCAAGTCTACCAGTAGAAATAATTTCAAGTGATTAGGCTTTGCCTTGGTCAAGTTATGGAATTTTCTTTGAGAAATCCTATTCTTGCATATAAATAAATGTGTAAATTAAATTAAAATTGGAAAAATCACATTTTCTCCTCTAATGTTTCAATTGACCCAGGAATAAGGTGCGATGAAAATTCCAAAGTCATTTGAATTGAATTTGATGAATTATGAAGTGATAAAGCCTTAGGGGCAAAAGTGTAATTTTAGAAATTTAACCTTAATTAACATTGAGGCTTGATTCAAGAAAGGGAAATGGGCAACCTTTATTTTTAATTAAAATATTTGGAAGATTGAAACATAGGAGATTAATTGGTAGAAACCAATCTCACTGTTTCCAATTCATAGATAAATTTGAAATTTCCCATACGATTAAAATTTGGGAGTCTACCAAATTGAATGATCCTAGACATAGGGGTATAGTTTTGAGTATTAAAAACTCACTAATTTGGTACCCCTATCTGGTGTTCAAGTGAGGTTCAAATGTTTTGATGATGAATTAGTTTCACTTCAAATTTAGTCTCTTTCAAAATGATTAAGACATCCATAAGATTTTAAGAGCTTTGTAGTGACTTAAGCTAAATCAAATTTAGTTAAATCAATTTTATAAAAATGAATAAAATTTGAACACCTTTGAAATACTACAAGCCCAAATTAAAACAAAAATTGGTTAAGTGTCTTAATGACACTAGCTTACCCCTTTAGGGTCTTCACCTGCATAATTTTAAAGTTGAATGATAAATGATAATTACCCTACTCTTAGGGATAATTGAAACATCATCAATTTTATAAAAATGAATAAAATTTGAACACCTTTGAAATACTACAAGCCCAAATTAAAACAAAAATTGGTTAAGTGTCTTAATGACACTAGCTTACCCCTTTAAGGTCTTCACCTGCATAATTTTAAAGTTGAATGATAAATGATAATTACCATACTCTTAGGGATAATTAAAACATCTTTGTTCATTGAACACTAGAAAAATTTGCAGGATGGATTATTAAGCAACATAATAAGTTTAAATGAGCTCGAAACTTTTCACCAAGCAGTGAGGGGAAAGCATGGACCTGCCTTTTTCTCTTAACCTATTGGATACATTAGAGGTTTATTAAACTTGATATATTTGGTTAATAAAATCATCCTTATTCAAAACAATAAGGACTCAGCAAGATATAATCTAGGAGCCTTATTTTTCCACTTTACATAAAATGCCCTTACATGCATTTTGAGTTTCAGTTAGAGATGACTGGAAGACCACCCAGCTATGCTTTTATTGTAATTTATTTACCTGCATTTTTGGTCTCCCATATATTTTTTTAGTACTTTATTATACTTTCTTACCTGCATGTATAACCAAAATACGAACTTCAATGCTAAACAACGATGTCACCCAGCATGAAAACCAAAATTGCTAGGATAACTCTTAAATCAAAAATAAAATTAAAATCAACTAAGATAAAATTCACCGCCACAACATTCAAAATATAAAACAGCTCAAAATTTAATCACAAACATCATAAAAACAACAACTGTAACTAAATTATGACGTCTCTATCAGATGATAGGGAATCCCTCGGAGGAGGTAACTTAAGGTTGCTAACGAGGCTTCCCACGGTCTAAATGAAAGTATGGAACTCATTAAGTTGAGTTTAGTAAATTCATTTGGACTAGGTTAATTCAATAGAAAATAGTGGTACCAGAAAGAGGGAACCGTAGGATCCTAATCGGTGTCGTTCTAATCAACTTTAATATGTCCCATAATATTTGAATGACCATTTTTTTAAAAGAACTACAACCATAGGGCCATCTAATTTGACATCATAACTTGACACACTAGAAAACTCAAACTCCTGTGGGTAGCACGACCATCTTCAATAGCAAAACCTGTCTTCCCTAGCTAAATCAATTCCTCCACTAGAATTAAACAACCAAGCCATAGAATTTTGAGGTTGTCTGCTTATGCAACAAAAATCTTCACCTCATCTTTATGCCTTTGTATAGCTCTGTTGTACAATCTAAGCCCTAACTCGTCTTAGGATTCTGAGATTGTCACCTGTCAGGACTTAAACCCTCACATCTTCCAGGCTATTTGTATGATTGTTTCACACGAATGTAAGTCCTAAATTAATAAAATATACAGGATGAAACATTCAAATAATTTCTCCTCAAAATTGATGCCAAATAATAGGACAGGCTTGGAAGTCACCGAGGTTCTCCTCTGGATCTATGATATCCCCTAGTTCTTCGACCTTTGAATTAAAAAAAAACAAAATATTCCAAATTTGAGTCATTCCCATTTCAAACCTCTTTGTCCGATTTCATTAAAAAGACCTATCCTTTTGACCTCTTTGAAGATAATATTTCCTAATTTTTATCCAAAGTTACCTTAAATAACTTCAGTCATTTAAGATATAATTAACTATAAGGGCTTGCCCTTATAAGAATTTTGTCTGAATTCATCTTAATATAAACCCTATTTAATTTTTCATATTAAATATGGGAAATTTTTGACAAATAAAATAGTTGCGCAAATCAAACGGGTGTCATATATTTCTTAGTTTATTTTATCGAGCCTCATCCTCCAGTCTTGTGTTTATCCTGTGTGTATCCTTTGTGATAGACACATGGTATGAGGTATAGTGCTCTTTTATTTAATCTCTGAAAAATATGGGGTCAGTTTGATTTCATATTTTCCTAAAACTTATTTATATGTAAATTAAAATGTCCTTCCAAAGTGGGCGATGGAATTTCAATTCCGGTGACCGACAGCTTCCAACGGGCAACTCCACAACCTAAACAAGCGCCGGACTCCACTGGGGAAAAGCTTTTCTCTCCATTTAAATCAAGAAATATTATCTTCATACGTCGGTAATGTGTTCATTTCCCTCATGAACCAAATTACCTTTCTTCCATTAGCATGCTTCACCATTTCTATCTTGGGAAAGTACGGTCAACTCTTTTGGACTTCAGGATCGTCTATTCATTCACCTTTGAACAGAGAGGTTTAGGAGGCCATTAAGGACTTTTTAATCTTCATGTGGGGTTGGACCCCAATAGTTATGTTGATGGACTAGTTCCACCTGGGCATTGTGTGTTGTTAAGTTTGTCTCGCTTTGGGTACTAAACACTTCACATCTCTTTTTAGACTTTGATTTGCTATTTTGCAAATTAAATTAATATGTGTCATGCTACTCGTGCTCTTAAAATTTCCTTATATTAATCAAATTTTTCTACTTTTAAACCACTTTTAATAAAACCTTAAAACCCCCCATAAACTAAATAAGAAAAAAAAACTTACCCAGTCTATAGATCGACCTCAGCTAAATTTTAGTTATTGCGTTAATATTATGAGATTTTGGCCAAATAGCTAACCTCAGAGCTTTCTCTTTTAAAACTTCTGCAATGGTGTGCCCAACGCGCTCTTTTTCCTGCAACTTGCGATGAGTCGCGATGCCGCAATGTTGATCCCACCATCAAGTTTGGAGAAGGATTTGAAGATCTTGAGGTCGTTCTTGGAAAAGCCCTGTTCGTCATAATGAAAGTTGCCACTCCAGAGGTTCAACATCCATTTGCCGAGTTTAACCTGAACTGCCTTCGGGACTTCCCTTCTTGTAAAAGGTTTAAGTAAACTGCCACCACGACACCCACCAAGCATGTTGTTCCCGTTGCTACTAAGGGAAAAGAAGTTATGATCATTAAAGATCTGACTGAGGGATTGGCTGTCTCTACATCAGTATTTGAAATCAGATCAAAGTCAAAGACTACACCGCTAACTCAAACTTAAAGGAGAACCCGTAATAGGAGGCTTCGGAGGGACAATATAGCCCAGGCTCCTAAGGTGATACCTGTTGATGAAGATCCTCGCCAGGATGAGTCAAAATTACTGAAAACCTATCCACTCCAACGAGGAAGTTGATTCCATCCTTTAATGGGTACCAATGGGTACGAAAGTATCCAGAAAATTGTTGCTACTTTACAATCACTTCATGGACATGATAAGAAGAGAAAGAAATCAACTCCTATCACCAGAGTCATTTTAGTTTTCAAGAGGCTAGCTGCCAAAGAAGGTTACTTAGTTAGTAAACTGCTCAAATGAGTAGGACATGCAGTATCCCCTCGCATAAAGAAAGAAATCTTAAGGGACGTCAAATCTGTCAGACAATCTCAGAAATCAACTGAAGCTTTGCCTGCACGTATTCCCGTGTGGTCCCATTTGGGGAGCAGAGTTTATACCACTATTGTCACTACCGATTCTACTGTCATTATGATCGCAAGTCGTTGACCAGCCAAGTCATGACTCGGTCCAAGAATTCTACCAACCACACATTATAAAGATATTCTTAAATACTTAGAGGAAAAGAAGAAGAAATTACCTAGCACTGTACCCGGTCTGCCCCATGGGGGAGCATACTTCTCTTCGACATACTGATGTTTCTGCTGAGACACTTTATCTCAAGACATCACCGTCAAAGAAGAAGGTATGGATACCTAATGTCATTGTACCGATACAGTCCATGAGCCCGTAGGGCAAGTTCATGGAATAAAGCCAGGGTCCAAAGTATGTGACATGGTCGCAGTAATTTCCAGTGAGATGGAAGAACAAGGGGAGGAGGTCCTGCAGGGTCCTCCAGATCTTAAGTCAATTCAAGAATCAATAATTGAAGGAAAATTTGAAAAGCTCAGGGAACAAGGAGTTTTCATCGATGACGATGACGAAGATTTTGACTATAATGATTACCTCAAAGAAGATTTCGGATGGTTTACTCACTATGCATGCTTGAACACACCAACTTGATTTATTGATTAAAGCAGTTATAAAATAAAACTTCATAACTTATCTACCTTTCTTCAATCCTGAGAAGTTGAGATTACAAGCATTCAATCACACAAAATATCTCAAATTCTCACTTCTCTCAATTTAATTGGTCTTTCATGGATTTCTCCTTCAATTCCCCTCTAAGAAAAATGACAAAAGAAGATGTAATCAAAAAGCCCCTCTTCACTTCGATGTCAAGCTTATATATTTCTTCACATTCTTCTCAAAGTTTGAACTTCACGAACTGCTAGTTTTAAATTAGGGTGGCTAGGTGTCATCCTCTCGAGAAGGAGCTTGTATTGGGAATCTATCTAGAGACCAGTTGACCTCACTTTTGGTTGAGGTTTAGTTTTTCCTCTTTAGTACCCTAAGGTCTAGCCATCGGACTTTCCTACTGACTATTCTTAGAGGATTAGAAAAGGAACCCTCACCATTACAAACTCTAAGCCATTCTTTGCTTAACTTGAAGTTCCACACATTGGTTCTAACCGCTGGCAGAAGCTCAAGGTGAATCCCAATAGGATTGTCTAGCCTTTGGGTTGACCCTCAGTATTGGTTTGGAGCTAGTTCATGTTGACTATGGGTGTTGGTTTAGGGCTAAGGTACTCACTTGCAATCACTTACACTCACAATCACTCACTACCGTAAACCTAGAATTTTCAGACTCTGGTTTCTTGATACTTTTGGTAGACTCCTGTAGGTGGTCCCCTAAACCCATTTGCCCTGGGCTAGGTTTCTGGGCTAGGTTTTAGCGAAGACCACTACATTGATGACCCAAAATGTGGTTTCCAATGGTCCATGGCTTATTGATGTTGGTTAGCACTCTAACTCTACCAAGATACCCAATAAGCCTTTTGCCCCTAAATTCCCCCAAATTACCTAGATACCTTTGGAACCCCAAATTTGACCAAAATTCCAAAATCTACCCAAAATACCCAACTTGGTTTAAAAATCATTTCAAACACCTTGATAAAAACCAAACCACCCAAAATCACCAAAAATTGGCCAAATTACCAAAATACCCCTCCTTACCCCAAAATTCCAATTGGCCAAATTACCAAACCAAAAATTGGCCAAATTACCAAAATACCCCTCCTTACCCCAAAATTCCAAAAAAATTCAAAAAATCCCAAAAATTCCCTAAACCACCCAAATGTTCCCAATTTTATTTTTCTCAACTACCACATGACCCAATTTGTCCATCATGACCCAATTTGGCCATCTTTTATCAAAACCCCCAAATTTCCCTTTAAAGGCCTAAATTTTCCCCAAATCACTCCAAATGTTTATTAAATTGGTCTTAATTTACCACAATTTCAATTCTAAACTCAAATTCATCCTTTATGTGATAAATATAAACCAAATCCATGCTCAATTGGTCCATGATTTGAAACTAATTTTGATTTAGATCAAAACCCGAATTTTGGCCCCATGACTTGGTTCAACAAAATTGAACCCATAGCCCACTGTTCCACCAAATTGAACCCATAGCCCACTCATTTGGCCACAATTTGTGTTGAAAAACCTTCATAACATCCCCATACATCAAACTTGACCTTCAATTGGCCTTGGTGGGGCTTCAATTTCATTTGATTCCAACCTAAGTCCAAAAGCCCCAAATTTGCCCCCAAATTGTCCATGTCTCAAATCTCACCAAATTGATGGCCTTCATCATTTAAACCATTTAATTTGGGCTTACTCTAAGTCTAGCCCAACCTAGAAACATGTTTATCCTTACATGCCCAAATTGACCAAATTTAAAAAATCCTTCAAATTGACCTACCAATTGAACTCAAAATCCCTTCAACCCTTCACCAAAAATCTTCATAACAATCATATACACAATGTTGATCAATGAATTTGGTCAATTGATAAGGCTAACCTAGCCCAAACCCAAGCTTTGATCACTTGGACCCACTTGAACCCATGCATTAAAGATGGCCTAACCACCTTAAAGCAATCAAATTAACTCCACCTCATCCGTTGGTTAGATCCTAAGACTGAGCCAAGACCCATCTAACCCAAACTAGATGAGCCATGGACCAAAATTCCCCCAAATTAAGTGATCTTATTTCCAAAAATACACATGCTTAAGATACCCTAACTAAAAATAAACCTCATTGCATTAAATTGCTTTCATAGATTCCCCTGGATGCCTTGAGCACCGAGCCACCTCCCTCTGCCATAGCCAGCCGGCGTAGTTTTTGGAGAAGCTCAAAACTAAGAGCCACCCCAATGGAACTTCAACTAAATCAACCCTAGAGGCCAGCTCAACCAAATTAAATTGTAGAGCTCCTCTTCCCTCTACCTAAGCAGCACAATGCACCCCCTAATTGGCCATGATAGCCACCCCTCAGCCATTTTTACAAAAGCTCACCTCCACGACCATGGAGGGAGTAATGAGAAGGTGTTCTGAAAATTTCTTAGAGAGACCTCTCCAAACTGACCTTAGAGCTTCCCTAAGATCCCCTCAGTGCATTCCAACTATTTTCCCTCACAAATATCCACTAACGGAGTTCAATTTTGAGCTCGAAATCTTGCCGGAAACAAAGGCAGAGCCCAATACACCTCCACAATCCACCAAACTCAAACTAACTTCACCCACATCCTCACAACAGTGAAAGAAGCTCAAGTCCCGTCAAATTCCCCTTTCACAGAGTCTCTACCATAGCTTTAGAACAGCAACCAAATCTGACTGTGATTGAAATCATACCTAGGCCTTACACCAAGACCAGAGACTCAATCCTTTGCCTCTTCGGATCACAATGAGTGTGCCAAGGCTCTTCGATTGAAGCTTCACTTCTCAGAGCAAAGGTATAAAATCTCTCTTCCTCCCGAGCCTCTTTTGATTCTCCATTTTCTTAGAGTTAATTTGATGGCTTGATCACCTTATGGATGTGATCGTCTAGTTTAGACGAGCATTTTAAAAAAAATTCATCCAATTTGGTTAAGAAATGAGAGAGATCTTAAGGCTTAAGTATGGACAATTCTCAGGCTAGGCTATCTGGGACGATGACGGAGTGTTGTCCGATCACGGGTATATT
The DNA here is from genome assembly GCF_001263595.1 of Phalaenopsis equestris. NCBI lineage: Eukaryota > Viridiplantae > Streptophyta > Magnoliopsida > Asparagales > Orchidaceae > Phalaenopsis > Phalaenopsis equestris. Next base: position 68,232 of record NW_018252490.1, read on the forward strand.
GGATGGACGGTTGAGATGAAGCCAGTCAACGCTTCCTTACACGAACAGCGGGACGCGTTGCTGCTTATGTGGATGGCATCGACAAATAAGAGTGCACCGCGTAGAGTTTGGAGCTGCCTAGGATCTACATGGCGCCGCACTGTTTAAATAGATAAATAGGGGATTTAAAAAAATCAGAAAATGATCCCTAACTTTAAAAATTCATATCTTGGTGTAGAAAAATTATAAAAATAAAACTAAAATACATTCTTGCTCAGTGAACAGAGGAAAACAACGTGGAAATAATTTTAAGTCCAAGTGATGCATATTTAATTTTTAATTAATTAAACACTGATTTGGATGTTTTGATTCTCCATCCATGTAGTGATATCATCATGGCTTTCAATTTTAGCATGTTGTTGTCTCTATCTTAGGGAACATTCCTTGATTTTTCCAAAGTAACAAGAGGTCCCTAGACAGAGAATCTTATTTTTGAAGTTTATGTGCATTATTTGCTTAAAATAATCATGGAAATTACCAGGTTGCCTAGAAAAATCAAACAAATTTTTGGAAGGTTTATGATGACCAAAGAGCCTTTAGAAAAATTTCTCATGAACCAAGTCATTCAAATAACACCTAATCTTTACAAACACTAAATTACTAAGGTAATTAATTTTGAAAAATACAAACAACAAAAGGACTTGATTTTTGATATCCACCATTGTTTAGGATCTAGCGAACTTACCATAAAAATTTGAAAGTATTTTGAGTTCATTTGGTAACTTAAATTGATTTTTAAAGATAAATAACATTTTTGGCACTTAAATAATTTTTAAAAATCAAAATGTAACTCAAAAATTTATAAAAACTTGCTCTTTTAGCTCTTTGTGATCATGGGTATTTTTTAATAATAAAATGGTATTTAAAATAAAAACTTGATTTTTAACCTATTTTTAAATAATTAAAAATCCATAAAAATCATAAAAATAATAAAATTCATGGAAATGTTATAAATTTCTTCCTAATCACTTAGGAATAATTAGAATATTTTTCGCACTTAGGAAAATTTAGAATATTTTCCCAAATTTTCAAAAAAAAGATACTGAATTTTAAAGTTTAAAATAATTTTTAAAGGCTAAAAATGAGTTTTCACTAAAAATAATTCCAATAAATCAAATAAAACTCAAAAAAATATAAATTTTTCTCCTCTAAGTTCTTTGTCCTCAAGAAAATTTTTCAAAAATATCAAACTTAATTTCCCCCATTTAAATATTTTACATTTAATAAATACCCCAGAACTTAAAATAATTCTTAAACATCAAATAAAATTAAAAAAATCATGAAAATTTGTCTAAAGTCTTCCCTTGTCTAAGTCTAACTCCAATAAAAGTTTCAAGGGATTAGGATTTACCTTGGTCAAGTTAGGAGTTTTCTTTAAAAAAACCTATTTTTACATGAAAATAATTATATAAATTAAATTAAATTTTCAAAATTCACTTTTTCTCCTTTGATGTCTTAATTGACCCACGAATGAGGTAAGATAAAAATTTCAAAGTCATTTGAATTGAATTTGACAAATTATGAAGTGTTAGAGCTTTAGGGGCAAATGTGTAATTTTGGAAATTTAGCCTTAATTAACATTTAGGCTCAATTCAAGGAGGGAGATGGGTAACCTCTAGTCTTAATTTGGATGTTTGAAACACAAGGGGTTAATTGGTAGAAACCAACCTCACTTTCCTAATTGAAAAGATAAGTTAATAATTTCTAAATTATTAAAATTTGGAAGTTTATTAAAATAAAATGAACCCAGGACTTA